>NW_025834538.1:0-1141 GCF_002878395.1 Capsicum annuum
ACCATACATAAGCGACAATAAAGATCCACGACAAGCAAAACCGAATTTCATATCACCGGATGAAGAACAACTTGTCCATACTGAGTAGATCTTTATAGCTTGAGCCTGTCAAAGTAATCCTTGGCAGTATACTTAAATTATTGTTGATGTATTTGTTGAGATCTGTACCCATAATAATTTTTTAACATTTCATTTATTCGTTGACTTATTTCAGCTAATTTATGAAAGCTTCAATTTATTTTATTTTGCCTATGAATTTTATTTATTCCTTAGATTTGAACTTATTAATTGAAAAGGAATACTAGATTCAAATATTACAAAAGATAATGCATCTGTTGCAACATACGACACATCTATTGGAAAAATCAAACAGATTTAGACATATGTTGCAACAGGTAGAAAATCTGTTGGAATTTATCAAACAAGTCTTTTCACTGTTGCAACAGATGGACTTAGATAGAAATATCGAGATAATGCAACAGATGACCAACCTATTGCAACAGATAAACTTAATGTCAGAACAGGTAGAATAACTGTTACAATGGATGGAGAATCTGTTGCATTATAAAAATTCAACTTTCATTGGACATAAAAAATTGCCACTACGTGTAAAAAGGTTAAAGTGAATTAAATTGAAATAAAAAAGACGGAACCCATCTACGGTGTTCAGTTCAAACACCTAAAATAAAACAGGCATCAAGTGGACAGTGTTCACTTTAAACACATAAAATAAAATAGGCATCAAATGTGTCAGTTTGGCACATTTTGCTGACTTGTTGTCACCATCACTTGCCCTCCCAGCGGTCATTTCCCCCCTCTCCATTGTCTTATATATATTCATCTTTCTCCTAAAATTTAACCCTAAATTCTCAAATCTTCTTCTTCATCGTCATATTCTTTTATTTATCCAAATTCTTCAAATTATTTATTTCATTTTTTCCAACTGAGCTTGACAATGCCGAGCGCATCTTCTACTATTTTTTGTGATAAAGATTTTTGATATTGTAAGTGTGGTCATGAAGCTCTATTAAAGACTTTTTGGATTCAACAAAATTCGGGTCGTAGGTTTTTTACTTGTAAGATTTCAAAGGTAATATTTTTTTATTTAATTAGTTGATTAATTATTGACTTGTAATTATTT
>NW_025834539.1:0-2081 GCF_002878395.1 Capsicum annuum
TTCACCAACATCTATTGTATTTGTTATTTGTTTTGATTTGTCTTCTTCTTATATCTTTATTCATCAGAAATTTCATTTCCTATCATATACTCTATTTGATATAGCCTACATTTTAGGTTTTGGTGAGCTTAAGAGTCCCGGTGCCAATGACAGTCCATTGATGAATCCAATTATGACACACCCTTGTGATCCTACTTTAGCTCATTCCTGGAAGTAAGTACCCTTTATCACGTACTTTAATTAGTAACATAAGTTGACAAAGGTAAAACTAAGCATAAAAAAGCAGAAAAGTTTCCTTTTGATTATTCTGCAGACTACATATATATAGATATATATATTGAAGATCTTTCTTTTATCTGTGCAATTGGAACTATTCAGCTGGGGAAAAAAGCTTTCTTCCCTATAATTAATAGTCTCTTTTCCTCTTTGTGTATCAGGGGAAGTTTTGACATCAAAGGTGCTCCTGAATTCGCTTCGGGATGCTCAATAATTGTATCCAGGCTTATCCTCCTTCCAAAGTCAAGCGTAAGGTGTATGAGTTCTCAAGGCTATTGTCTGGTACTCTTAAATTTGAACTAGTACCGCGTGAGGCTATCTGGACAAGTCAATTCAACAATCATTTTCCGGGCAAAAAAGATACAGGACTGTATTTCCTTGCAAGTGAGAGAGAAAGGTCAGCTTCTGCCTTATATATATCTATCTGAAAAGGGATAAGGGTCATGAAGTAGAAGTGGTGTCCTTACCCAGGAAGGTTTTTAGTAGAAATTAATTTGCATTTCTCATTTTATGCAGGTTTGAGATATATACTGCTCTGGTGGAGTTCTTGCGTAACAAAGATTCGGTGATGAGAATGCTTATAAATGATGTTGTGCTGCTTCTCATCACCAAATCTTTGATACGCATGAACACTACCAGAGCAATATAGATCCTCAGACCTGCATATAATGGGAAATGCAAATCAATTTCTAATAAAAACCTTCCTGGGCAAAGGTGCCCTTCTACTTTGCAACCCTTTCCCTTTTTTGAAAGATACATAAGGCAAAATCTGAGCTTGCTCTCTCACTTGCAAAGAAATACAGTCTTATTTCTTCTTTGCCCGAACGATATCGTTGAATAGACTTTCCCAGTTATCCCCACATGGAATGAGTTCAAATTTAAGAGTATCAGGCAATAGCCTTGAAAACTCATATACGTTACGTCTAACTCTAGAAGGAGGATGAGCATGGATAAAGTTATTAAACATCCCAGGTGCAAAATCCAGATCACCTAAGATGTCAAAACTTCCCCTATAATGCAAAGAACAAGAGAAAGATTAATAATTATAGGCAAGAGAACCTGTATTCCTGTTGAATGGTGCAAATTCCTCGAGTAAAAAAGGATCTTCAAAAAATATATATGGTCTGCAGAATAATCAAATGGAAAGTTTTCTGCTTCTTGACACATAACGAAAGGCTTATTCAAGTTTCAAGGACAAATAAAAATAATAGAGAAAGTTCCATATGGAGTTGAAAGATGTTTTGCACTCTACATCTCATTAAGTTGAAGAACCCAAAAAAAGTTAGAAAACAAACTATGTATGGCTTCCATATAACCTACTTACCAACAATTTCTTGTTTTCTATCCTGCAAACACAAGATGGCCCATAATGCAATGACATAGAGAGGCAGTAACCTAAAGTCTATATCTATATATTATTAATAAAAAAGGATGCAGCCCTCTCATTCACCCAAGTGTCAGCATTTAATTCAACCAAGTGTCAGCACTTAAAATATCCAATGCAGTTACTCTAAATTTTTAATTTTCTTTTTAACATTTTTCAAATTAATTCAAATTTTGACAGATCTTTAATATTGCCTGTTTTTGAAATTCAAATTTTATAAAATATATAGATGAGTTTGAGTTCCTCATAAACTGTTAACTTATGGATGTTTCTTAAATTTGAAACTTATACAACTTCTTACACAATAACAACTACATAAATCAGTTTCTCTCTTCTTAAAGGAAGTTTACATCCCATCTAATTTCATCAATTGCTGACCAGATGACGAATCATTGATTGTTTTACTATATATCAAGTAATA
>NW_025834540.1:0-1250 GCF_002878395.1 Capsicum annuum
AACATAAAAAGTATAAGAAAAGAAATAATCAGAAACCATATAATAGAAAACAATACTTCTTAAGAAAGTCAAAGGCTAAAAAACCTTGGTTAAATAGAGAACGACATGTTAGAAAATATAGAAACGACAAAAATTATAAAAATAAACTAGAATGTTATACGTGTGGCAGTATAGACCATCTAGCCAACGTATGTCCTAAAAGAAATAATAATAGAACTAGAAATTCTCAATTAATAGAAGATTTCCAAGAAACTTTATTAAACGTAGATGAATATATGTCCGATATAGAAAGTATATACTCAATAATAATTATTGACATAAATGATAAAGATAATCAAAAATCCGACTCTTCTGAATCAGACGAGGATAACCTAGTTAACGAGCTAGGTCAAGAAATGGAAGATTTAGACTTAAGCAACCTAATGATTAATAATTTAATGAATGTTAATCAAGAATGTATACATGAATTTCAGAGAAATAAAGGTCTAGATAGTAATAGATGTCGTATCTGTAATTGGTATCCAAGTAAAGACAACAGAGCTAAATGTAAAAAATGTTACCTAGAGGCATGTATAAATTGTATAGAAAACACTTTAAAAATAAAAGTAGAATCCGAAATAAATAATGGACAAAAATATACGAGCAATCAAATTTTAAACCTAAGGTTGTCTACACTAGAGACTCGAGTAAATGATCTAGAACAAAGATTAACCATTCTAGAAAAAGGGAAGACAAAAGTCACCATAGAAGAAACGGATACACAAGAAACGGTACATTTAGAAAAGTTAGAAGCAGAACTAATGAATTTAGAAGATAATAGCACTGGTCTAATATGCAACGAAGATAAACAATTCTCTACCATAAAAGTATTAGTAAAAATTAAAATAAAAGACGTAGAAATAGAAACTCTAGCATTAATAGATCCCGGATGTACTAGCTGTTTAATCAATAAAGAAATAATACCAGAACACTTATTAAAAATACTTGATAAACCGATCCCGGATGTACTAGCTGTTTAATCAATAAAGAAATAGTACCAGAACACTTATTAAAAATACTTGATAAACCTATAATGGCCACTCAAATGGATGGGTCGCATAATATTTATAATTATTACATAGACAAAGCACAAATAAGTTTTTTAAATACATTCAATCAATTCTATAACCCAGTTTACAATGTTAATAAAATACTAGCACGAGATTTAAATATAGGATCAGATTTTGTTATAGGATTAAGATTTTGTATAC
>NW_025834541.1:0-3518 GCF_002878395.1 Capsicum annuum
ACACTATAAAATCAATTCTTTTTGGAAGTGAAAAAAGGGGTGTGACCACTCTGGCGATTCTGCTGGGGAACTTTTTAGAATTTGAGCTTATTTTGGAGTTGTATCGGCTTAGTTTGGCACTATAGGTGTATAGACATTTTGTTTGTGTTATTTTGTGTTATTGTTTATCATTTTTGAGTGCCTACATGCTACATGTTTATAGTTTTCTTTTATGTGTTACCGCTTTATATCTGACATCATGTGCATAACCCGAGTCAATTCTTTCTGCAACAAGTCCGTAGTACACGTGTTGTACACGACCTCTAGTTGACTCACCCTTATTTTAAGAGGGGGAGCCGTCGGTGTTATGGAGTAGGTGAAAAGCAAAACAGCCACTATCGACCATACGCTCCCCGAACAGCCTTTTTAGTGAACCCTAGTGTAGGTCAGCCTTTAGGTCATACTTATCTGCATCATATTGAGACCTAGCGGGATCAATTTGGTCTTTTGTAGGATACTCACCCCTGAAGTATCCCTACGTGCTAATTGTTGCATCTTTGAGGGTAATATGGCCATTTGATGGACTGATTTGGGGAAAGCATCTGCTAGAATTAAAGAAGGGTGTGTAGGCATGGAAAAATCAAAAAAAGAAAAAAGAAAAAAGAAAAAGGAGTCAAAGAAGAGTTTTGTAGTTTTTAGAGTTCTTTATGGCTTTTATTTTTCACAATTCAAAAATTCAAAAAGATTTTTTACCTTTTGCACTTATTTGTCAAAAACGAAAACATCAAAAAAAAATTTCTCTTTTGTTTCTTTAGTAAGCATTCATAATTCAAAAATTTCAAAACAAAAATTTCCTTAATAGGAGCTTTTTATAAAAGAAAGTCAAAAGATGGTAAAAGTTTTGTACATCTCTTATAACGAAAATACCAAAAAGATTTTCTCTTTCATAGTTGTTGGTGTCAGTCTTATGTGAAGTGTCAAAATAAAAACTCAAAAAGATTTTATTGTTTTTCATCTTCTGTTTGTGGTCGCGTCT
Source organism: Capsicum annuum (assembly GCF_002878395.1). Taxonomy (NCBI): domain Eukaryota; kingdom Viridiplantae; phylum Streptophyta; class Magnoliopsida; order Solanales; family Solanaceae; genus Capsicum; species Capsicum annuum. The sequence goes on from NW_025834541.1 coordinate 1,016, forward strand.
CTCAAGTTAGGGTTCAATCGGTTATTTAATCCTTAATTGTCCTATCTAGACGAACTACGCACCCCTAATTCTCCTCTTTCGGAAGTGAGATACGTCGGTAACCTATTGTTGGTTCGGGGATCTTATTTGAAAAATCCAAAAAGATTTTTCTTTAATAGTTTTAAGTTTCATTTTCATATGAAATTCAAATTTGAAAACTACAAAAAGATTTTCCTTTAATAGTTTCAAGTTTCATTTTCATATGAAATTCAAATTTGAAAACCCCAAAAGATTTTTCTTTGGTAATTATAGGTTTCATTTTGTATATAGATCTGAAAAATCCAAAAAGATTTTCTTCACTTTTCATTTAGAGTAGGTGCTTATATACATCTTCTAAAAGAAAACCACAAAAAAGACTTTTCTTTAATAGTTTCAAGTTTTATTTTTATATGAAATTCAAAATTGAAAATCCAAAGAGATTTTTCTTTGGTAGTCATAAGTTTCATTTTTTGTATAGGGATTTAAACCTGAAAAATGCAAAAAAATATTTTTTCGTCAATTCTTTTGAAAAATTGTTATTTTCTTTTCTTCTTAAAGTTTTGAAAAAAAAGAAAAAAAAAGAAAACAAAGAGTTCAATTGGCCATTTTGGCAAGACTTCACGAACTACGCACACCTGATTATCCCCTCTCGGGGGTGAGATACGTAGGCGCCCTTCTTGGGTTCGGTGATCTTTTCAAAAAGAAAAAAAAGGTTTTGAAAAAAAGTGTTGAATTCTAACACATTTGCTATCTCTTGTTCAGTTAGTTTAAGGTGGTTGATTTGTGGCTTCCTGGCTAGTCCTCTATATCACACCAAATCCAAGGAAGGTTTAGTTGTGTCCAACAAGGATATAGAGAGTGGCACCATGAATGAAACAAAGAGTCAGAAAATTGAGAGTTCAAAGGAAGAGAATTTGAAACTGAGATAACAAATGATGGAAATGTACCGAGCTTGGGCCAGTGGGCTGCCTCTACCTCCGTTCCCCACTTTTGACCCTGTAAATACCTTGAGTCTTCTACCAAAATCGTAAATTCAGTTTCTTACTGTTGTTGATGCACCACAACATGCCTCAGAATCCATTCCACGTCAAATGCACCTCAATACTTCCACCACTCTTTCTTTAGCTCCTCAGTATAAGTCTACCATATTCACAGCACCACATACCGTCTGTGCTTTTGTTGACCAACCTTCTACTAAGACTTCCACTTTGGCTACCAATCCAACGATTGTGCTTCCCCAGTCCACTAGTGAATCCACGTTCAATACTCTTGATGATCATTGTTATACTCTTGAGCCTACCGTTAAATTAAGTGGACCGCCAAAATTTCTTACTAAGAAGCCTAGCATGCTAGAAGAGCTAGAGAAAGTGGTTGGGAAAGTTAAGAGTGTAGAAAATAATATGAAAAATTCCCCTGGACTTATGGGCTATGAAGATGTTTCATATAAAAACTGGGGCATGTCTTCAAGTGCTAACCTTCCTCCCAGCTTTGAGACATCAAAATTTAGGGAGCCTGATGGACAGAAAGATTCTATGAAACATTTGGGATGACATTGCAATGAACCAAGGGAAACTGAAGGAAAGAAGAAGGAAAACACAACTATTGTCATCCAGGGCCCAAGCAGAGTTTGAGAGGTCCAACCCACCAATACTGTCATCCTCAATCCCGAGCTTACATATTAGATCCACATAACCACTTGCAACAAGGTTTCTTTCCCCAAAATCAAAGAAATCCCATTCTACTTCCTCAATATCCTTTGAACAATGCACAATTGTATGCTCATCCATCTTCTTATCCATAATGGAATGCACCCGTCTCTCAATATCGTCCTTAACCCCCATAAATTTACCAAGGAACCTCTAAATTCAAGTTTCATCCGAGGCTAGAGTTCGCAAAGAGGAGGAAGGAAAAAAGATAATTTCACTCCTATTGGGGAATCTTATGCCAGTTTATTCCAAAGATTGGTACAACAGGGAATGATCACTTCTCTCCTTGGGTAAACTCCTGACCCACATTCAAGAAGTTTTAATCCTAATGTACGATGTGCATATCATTCTGATGTTCAGGGTCACAGTATTGAAGATTGTCGTGCTTTTAAAAGAGAAATTAAAAAGATGATTTAAGATAAATCAATTATGGTGCAGAACATTGCTAGTGAGGAAAGCTCTAGTCATTCTGATATGCAAACCAGTGTCTAAGATATCAGGCTGAGCAATTGAGAAGTGACCCCTACCTACTAGGAAGAGGTCTGGTAGATTGTTTTGTTTTATTTTCTGTTATCCAAATTATTTCAGGGTTGTAGTTCGGGATCTATCTTGTTTTGTCCCTTTGTCGTTATGTTTAAACCCTTCTATCTTTCATTTTATTAAATGAAGTGTCCTATTTTTCTTTGTGTTTTAAATATGTGTTGCTTGTTTGTTTTCTTTATATAGTACATTTTATGTTGACTCTAGTGACATGACATGCTAGTGAAATTTACAGCCAG
>NW_025834542.1:0-1653 GCF_002878395.1 Capsicum annuum
CTGAAAATAGACCAGAGGATCCTAGGCAGGCTAATAAGTTGAAGATTATGGGTCGTTGGGTGGCGATGGGCCATTTGTACGATCAACGGATTAAACGTGTGAATAGGCTATTTTTTGGGCAAAATTAGGGTGCTATACCTCAAGATTCAGAGGGTGTGCCCAAGGCCCATCCGTGTTTTTGACTGAAAATTGATTGTGGCTCCCAGGTTGGCTAAAAAGTGGGGAGTGTGGGCCGTTGGGGTCGGCGGAGCTGTTTGGGTTATTAAACAGGCAAAATGATGCGAACGGGCTATTTTCGGGCTAAATCGGTGTGTTATAGCTCACAATTTCGGGAGTTGTCCTAGAGCCCAAATGTCTTTTGGGTCAAAAATCGATTGAGGGCTCCCAAGAAGGTCGAGGAGTGGGGAATTATGGGTCGTTGAGGTTGGTGGGACTGTTTGGTTGGTCAATCGAGCAAAACAGCTCAAACAGGCCATTTTGGGGCCAAATTGGTGAGCAATTTCTCACGATTTTGAGGTGGTCCTGCGCATATGTTGGGTCAAAAATCAACTAGGGGCTCTCAGGTAGGCTGAAGAGCTGGGATGTATGGGTCATAGGGGTCAACGGGGCTGTTTGGGTGGTCAAACAGGAATATCAACGCGAATGGGTCATTTTCAGGCATAATCGACGTGCTATAGCTCACAGTTCTAGGTGGGCCCAAGGTTCAGGCGTATTTTAGGTTGAAAATCGATCAAGGCTTCCAAGTAAACTGATGAATGGGAAAGTGGGTTGTTTGGGTCGGCAGAGCCATTTGGGTGGTCAAAGAGGCAAAACATAAAAAACATGCTATTTTTGGGGACAAAATAATGTGCTATAGCTCACGGTTTTAGGGGTTGGCTCGGGGCTCAAGTGTGTTTTGGTTTAAAAATCGACCAGAGGCACCAAGGCAAGCTTAAAAGTGGGATAGTGTAGGTCGTTGGGATCGGCTCGGCTATTTGGGTGGTCAAACAAGTGAAACGATGCAAATAGGCCATTCTTGGGCTAAATCAGTGTGCTATAGCTCACGGTTCTGGGGTGGGCCTAGTGATCAAGTATGTTTTGGGCAAAAAATGAACAAAGTGCTCCCAGGCAGGCTGAGGCAAAGGGGAGTGTAGGTTGTTGGGGTCGAAGGGGCCATTTGGTTGGACACAACGGGGAAATATGGATCCGGACCAGTCGTATCCACCTTATAGCAAGTGTCATAAACTGATCCCGGTGGAACATTAACCATAGGAATACTACGTACTTGTTATGTAAATGTGTAACGAAATACAATATAAAAATCATGAGGAAAACGGGTAACATGATGCAGCTACCGCTTATGGCATAATTTCTGAAATTCCTAGACAATGATGGGAACATCAAGACTTCCCTATCGTTAATAAAAACTTTATAAAGGTTGACGAAGTAAACGGAAGGGAATCTGAAATCTTGCAATAGCATTGTTGATGTGGTTTTCTTAAATGGCATTGTGTGGAAGCTAAGTGTTGATCCTTTTGTGGAGTGAGCTCCCAGTAGGCACATGGACATTATGTCTGTTTCAAAATGCGATGCTAAAGAATTTCCACCACCCATTACGTCTGGGGCTAGCAATTCCAGAAAATTGACCACTAAAAGTCTTTCCATGAGTTTGAT
>NW_025834543.1:0-6140 GCF_002878395.1 Capsicum annuum
CGTGTCTTTTTGTTTGACTAAGTCAAGTCACCACTTCTAATTCAATCATTTTGTCATTATGGTCGTTGAGCTCAATAAAGAGCTCTTGATCTTTTGTGAGTTTGTCAACGAGGACCACTTTCTTGTCAAGTTTCTTACAATACTCCTCTTAGTCCTTCTTAGCTCTACGCAAGGTCAAGGAAAAGTATGAAAGGTTCTCTTTGAGTTTTTCCAAGGCAAGCGCTCTCTCGGCTGATAAATCCAGTGTTGTAGCATATATGGATAGTGAAGCACTCAATGCAGAATAGTTTTCTGGTAGAAGCAAATCTTGAGAAGACATAATCAGTAATCTCTCGATATCAGCTTTCACTGTGTCAAGCAGTTCTGTTGATATCTTGTCCTCTACGAGAGAAGATTGATCAGCAGAAAAACCAAGTGATTGAGATCATATAATCTTTTGACTAACTTGAGAAAAGACGTCTTTTGGATTATCAAACTTCACAGGGCAGTATGGTGGTTCAATAATATCAGATGTCTTATTTTCGGTATTAGCTAATGATGGGGAGATTTTGCCTTCCTCACCATCCTGAAAAGAAAAATCACTCAAAATTAGATGGAGTATCTCTACATAACGACACAAGATGAACTAAATCTAGCATTCGGTTTTTCCTTTCTATTCCTTCCCTTTTTATCTTTTCACCTTTTTCAGATCCAAAATTTTTCTTTTTTTGGATACTTGATAATGCCTTGGAAATTGATTTCTTTCTCCTCTTATCCTTAATGTCTAATGGAGTGAATGAAACTGAAATCCTTTTTGATCGAATGACACTACTGTTAGATATCAATTCCTTTACATCAATAGTTAATGCATTAACAGTATTAATCACTCTATCATGTTTTTCCTACACTCTTCACATTTGCATGCACAAGATAAGCAAGAAGGGGCAAGATTGATCATTCTTCTCCCATATAGAGGACAATATATGCGTCATGCAAAAGTCTACACCATCGTCAGAAATGCTTGCCATAATGAAAGTCTGTAAAAGTCATGACAAATAAACATAAGTAACATCCGATATTAAATCTTAACAGGGTATTAGGACCATATTCATAGTCCCTCAGCCTTATCAGTTTGAACCTACCAAACTTAACTATAAAATTGCAGATATCTTGTTTGAATGATCTATGACTAATCGGTAAAAACAACATTCACAAAATTAGTGTACTCTATGTGTGTTTCCACGATAACATTATTAGTAATACATACCTCCCATATATAAAGTGGTTCCATCTGCATGCAGCTTATTCCTCCGAACCTATCTTTACTGCAGCCTCTTATGATGGTCTGGCAAAAGTTGATCAACTTTCAGTTCCTTATATATCTATAAAGAAGGAAAAAATTAATGTCATAGAAAGAACATTATTCATCTATTGCAACAAATGTAGAGTCTGTTGCATCAGATGTAGAGTTTGTTGTGTCAGATGTGGAGTTTGATGCAACAGACGTGGAGTCCGTTGGAACATATCAAACCAGCCTTGCTGGTGGTTTGATTTGTTCCAATAGTTGCTCCATCTGTTGCAACATCAAAAATAGTATAAACTACAAACAACAAATAAAAAACATTAACAATAAAGAAAACAACAACATTTGTTCTAACAACATCATCAACAACAAAGAAGCATACATCCTATGTTCCAACGCCATTAACAACAAGGGGCGGACCCATATGGAGTCCTCCGAGTGCGTGAGCACAGACTGAACTCGTATCGAACTTTATATATGTATATGGAAATTAAGAAAAAAAGTATATAATCTAATCAGTGAGCACCTATAGTAAGAGTTGTTTGGTTGGCCTAGTGGTTGTTTATGGGTGCTTAAGGCTATTTATTTATTTTAGTCTTGAGTTCAATTCCTACTCAGCACATATTTTTTTAATTTTGGTAACCAATTCTTCTCTCCTTATTCACTTTAAACTTTCTTTTATTTTTTCTCCCTTACTCCTTGTGTTGATTGTTCGAACTCCACTATTTTAAGCTAAGAAGCACCCACCGACTAAAAAACCTTGATCCGCCACTGCCAACAACACCACAACACAAGTTCTAACCCTACCAACAACATCAACAACAAAGAAACAAATAAAATACATAAAAAAAATGATACTGCCAACAAGACTTTTAAACTTCTTCCAACAAATGGCTTTTTTCACATCTTGTAATAAAAATTCTCGGTTCATTTATTCAACAATTAAAAGTTCCTTCAAATTTTTTAAATAAATATGATATGGGTAAATGGTAATTAAATAAAAAAAGATGTAAATAACTTGCAAAGAAGAAGATGAGAATGAAAGAGCAATAGTTAATCATACCTTAAGGTCAAAAGGGGATCAAAACAGCAATTTCAGTCGAGGAATTTAAGATATGCATCGGTTTAGATCCGAAAGAACATTTATGGGAAAGAGGAGAGAAAAAAAGGTTGTGATAACCCTAAAGAGGATAGAAAGAAAAAGATAAGAGACGAATAAAATAAATTTAGGGCTGAAGGAGAGATGAGATAATTCTAATTTCTAGATGTACTATCCTTAATATTAAATGACTAAACAAAGTGTATTCATTCAAATTTATATTTTCAAAGCATAATTAATAAGACTAATTTGGTGAAACAAAACCCTAATTAATATTTTCTTAATGGGTGTGCCAAGTCAATAGAACCAACTAATATAATATGAAATGGAAGAAGTATTAGGGATTTTAATATTCATTAATTAATATTCATTAATAATTTGAGGGGCACGAGGAAGAAAATGGGTGACATTGAAAAGACAAGACAAGATTACTCAATGAGATTTTTGAGTTATTCAAGAAATATTTTTTACTGCCTTTACTAGTACTACTTTATCTACCCGGACAAAAGTTTGCTTTAAAATTTAAAAAAAATTTCAAACAGATATGTCATCTGTTGCAACAGATATAAATATCTGTTTGAAAAATCCCAACATCTCAGTCATCTGTGACAATAGATAAAAATATCCATTTGATAACTACATCAGATATGTCATCTGTTACAACAGATATCACTATTTGTTTGAAAATTTCTAATAGCTTAGTCATCCTTCACAACAGATGCAAATGTCTATTTGATAATTAAATCAGATATGTCATCTGTTGCAACAAATATTATTATTTGTTTGAAATTCTCCAACAGCTCAGTCATTTGTTGCAACAGATTTTATTGTAATTGATTCAGGTGGAACTAGGGATGAATGAATGAGCTCACAAGGTCAACAATAAATCCAATTGAGTCTTTGCAATTGCATGGTGTGGGTATTGCATTTATCCTGACCCGAGTCATCGATTGATCACTTTGAGTTGAAATGAATTCTTATTAGCTTAATGTTAAGATTAATAATAGTACCTACATCGATCTAGGTGGAACAAGAGATGAATGAATAAGCTCACAAGGTCAACTACAACTTTAATTGAGTTATTGTATTTGCATGGTGTTAGTATTGAATTCATCCCAACCCAAGTCATTGATCGATCACTCTGAGTTGAAATGAGTTCTCATTAACTTAATATTAAGATTAATAATAGTACCTACATCGATCAAGGTGAAACTAGGGATGAATGAATAATCTCACAGGGTCAACTACAACTTCAATTGAGTCTTTTGGCAATTGTATGATGAGACGGTTTTGCATTCCTCCCGACTAGAGTCATCAATCGATCAACCTGAGACTAACCAATTCTTACTACCTCATATGTTCAACTAATACCATAATTGAATAATCTAGGACTAGTGGTGAGTTCTCATAGGGTCAACTACAATTTAATTGAGTCTTTTGGCAATTGCATGATGAGACGGTATTGCATTCCTCCCGACTAGAGTCGTCGATCAATCACTCTGAGACGAACCGATTCTTACTACCTCATATGTTTAACTAATACCTTAATTGATTAATTTAGGACTCGGGGCAAGTTCTCATAATGTCAACTACAATAGATGACAACGCCTATTTGATAATTCAAAATAAATGGGCAATCTATTGCGACATATGACTTAATCCGTTTGATAATTTACAATAGATGGGTAATCTGTCACAACAGATGACTTAATTTATTTAATAGTTTACAACAGATTCATGATATGTTGCAACAAATGACATAATCTGTTTGATAATTTAAACAGATGCGTAATATGTTGCAACAGATTACCTAATCTGTTTGATTTAATCCAACAGAAAAGACATATGTTGTAATAGGTTAAACATTTGTTTATATATAATTTCAATTGAGTTTATATATTAGACTAATACCTTAATTAAATATGAGTTCTCATAGGGTCAACTACGACATTAATTTAGTCTTTTGGCAATTGCATAATGAGACGGTACTGCGTTCCTTCCGACCAGAGTCTTCGATCGATCACTCTGAACCAAACCAATTCTTACTACCTTATATGTTAGACGAATACCTTAATTGATTAATCTAGGACAGAGTACTAATACCTTAATTGAATAATCTAGGATTAGGGACGAGTTCTCATATGGTCAACTACAACTTCATTTGAGTCTTTTGGCAATTGCATGATGAGACAATATTGCGTTCTCCCGACCAGAGTCGTCTATCGATCACTCTGAGCCAAACTAATTCTTACTACCTCACATGTTAGACTAATAGCTTAATTGATTAACCTAGGACAGGGTACTGATACCTTAGTTGAATAATATGGGACTAGGGGTGAGTTCTCATATGGTCAACTATTGATTAATCTAGGACTAAGGATGAGTTCTCATAGGGTCAGCTATAATAGATGGCAGCGCCCATTTGATAATTTACAACATATGGGTAATCTGTTGCGACATATGACAATACATTTGATAATTTACAATAGATGGATAATCTGTTGCAACAAATGACTTAATGTGTTTGATAATTTACAACAAATTCGTAATCTATTGTTACCTAATCTGATTGATAATTTATAACAAATGTGAAATCTGATGCAATATGTTGAATATTTATTTTTATACAATTTCAATTGAGTTCATATGTTAGACTAATAGTACCTAAATTGATTAATCTAGGACCAGAGGTGAGTTCATAAGGTCAACTAGAGTACTCGGTCAACTACAACTTCAACTATTTTTATACAATTTCAATTGAGTTCATATGTTAGACTAAATAAAACCCTTTTGGTAATTGCATGATGAGAGGATTAAAAATTACGCATATCTTTTATAATTTTAAAAATAATTAAGATCAATTCGGACCAAATTAATATTTTAAAAACTTGTCATTCTTTTCCAAAATACAAATCAACCCATACAAAATGTTTCATCATTTCAAATCTTGAGTTCTCGCTCTTTATCTCTTATTCTCACTCAACAATACAGTACAGACAACAACTACTCAACAAATTTAGTCAAACCTCCACAATAGATCGCTTTTCTTCTTGTTTTCGACCATATAGGTGTTCTTTTTAAATTTATTCTTGCTTGTATCAGTTGTTTTCTTTGTTTTTATAGGCAAAAGAATTTGAGAAGAGTTCTATATTTGTTATTTTTTTCTAAAAAAATAAGTACTTTTAAGTTAATGATGAAAAATAAAACTTTTAGTTGTATTATCTTTGAGAACGAGTTTACAATTTTGAGTTTTAATGGTAAAATCGTTGGAAGAACTTGAGAAATCCCTAGTTTCCATCGTAGTGTTTTGTTGACTGTCGTGGTATTGTTAGATGGTGTTTGTGGTGTTGGTAGTGGTGGTGTTTGTGGTTATTGTGGTGGCACTGGTGGTGGCATTAGTTGGTGGTGGCTGTTGGTATGTCAATATTCATGGTATTTGTAATGTATTTTTTAAAATTTATGCATGCATCAATTGTAATGTAATTTTTGTTTTTTTGTTGTTTGTAGGTAAAACATGTATTCCAAAAGAAAAGAAAATGAAAGTGGATCAACATCTGACCACCCAAAAAAAAAAGCTACAGTACAGAGGGATTCGGAGGAGCTTCCTGAACAATCTCAGTCAGGAAAAAGTGAAATTGAGGAGAGATGTGAAAACAATATTGAGGGAGGTGGACAAGGGTCTATAGATGGTGATGAATAAAATAAAAGTGAGAAAGAGGAGCAATTAAAGAGTGAGAAAGAGAAAGAGAATAATCATCA
>NW_025834544.1:0-2231 GCF_002878395.1 Capsicum annuum
TCTTTGAAGCCAACCACCTAAACATCCTTGGATGAGAAATCTCATCCGTGTAATCCATTAACTACTTTCGGAGGGGAGGAATGCCTTCAAATGCCCAAGACTAAAAAATGTAAACAGGAAGCAAGCAAAAAAAAGTCATAATAACTATATTCAATATAAATTAATGGATAAGTAAAATTAGTGTTTAACTTCACCATGAAAGCCCAAGAAAAGCCGTATAATATGATCGTCTTTGAGGATAGCTTTGTCAGTAAATATTAGACAGTCAAGTAGAAGTTGTCATATCCCCAGGGATAATTGTTGAATTTATCAAAATCCTCAGCACGCGCGAACAAATCATCTTCTATGACCTTGTTGACATCTCTTTCCAATATAACTGAATGGTCAAACCAAACTAAGCATAATTGCACCCTCTACTTCTCTGGTATGGTTTTATCCTCAAGATCTTTCGACAAATTTGATGCTTTGTAGCCACATCAACCAATGTTAAACAACCCATCTATTTTTTCCTTGCATTTTCTTGCCTTAGATCTTTTGCAGGGTGGTGGTTCTTCTGGATAATGGCAACTCAAGCCCGTCAATATGGCAAACTCTTGCAAGCCAAAGCAAATAGGCATGCCACAGTAGTTGATATAGATTTCATCCATTTTCTTTTTGCCCCCTCCTCCGAATCTTTATCATCCGCCACGTACTTAATCCTGCGCTTGAGAAGACCATATACCATCATCATAGGGAAACGGATATGGGCAGAGGGGTCCTCAGGCAGCTCAAGAAAGCATCCAATGTAGCTCTTCTTAAAAAGTCCGCCTATGTTTTTGTTCTTCATAATTTTCATTAAATATTCAAAAATTTTCCCCATCTGACATTTAAGTACAATTTAACCAGTTAGTTGTTTTGATTTTGGGTCATTTATCGACATTGAAACTTAAAACCTGTTAATACTAAAAGTATTGATAGGATCATGCTGGGATGTCGATATTAATTCACACCCCATCGGTGCTCCATTATCATCATGTTGATGATCGCCCTCTTTATATTTCTTACTCTCTAATTCCTCCTCTTTCTCATTTTTATTTTCTTCATCACCTTCTACAGACCCTTGTCCACCCCCTTCAACATTATTTTCACATCTCTCCTCAGCTTCACTTTTCCCTGACTAAGATTGTTCAGAAAGCTCCTCTGAATCTCTCTGTACTGTAGTCTTTTTTTTGGGTGGTCAGATGTTGATCCACTTTCACTTTCTTTTTTTTGGGAGACATGTTTTACCTACAAACAACAAAAAAACAAAAATTACATTACAATTGGTGTATGCATAAATTTTTAAAAATATATTACAAACACCACGAATACCGACACACTAATAGCCACCATCACAAACACCACCAACCAATGCCATAAACAAACACCACATATACCGATACCACCAACAGCTACCACAAACACCACCAACCAATGCCACCACCAGTGCCACTATGACGAGCACAAATAGTACCACCAACAACACCACAAACACCATCCAATAATACAATAACAGTCAATGGAACACTGTGATGGAAACTAGGGATTTCTCAAGTTCTTCTTATGATTTTACCATCAAAATTCAAAATTGTAAACCCACTCTCGAAGATAATACAACTAAAAGTTTTATTTTTCACCATTAACTTAAAAGCCCTTATTTTTTAGAAAAAAATAACAAATATAGAACTCTTCTCGAACTCTGTTGCCTACGAAGACAAAGAAAACGACTGATACAAGCAAGAATAAAGTCAAAAATAACACCTATGTGGTCGAAAATAAGAGAAAAAATGATCTATTATGGAGGGTTGAGCAAATTTGTTGAGTAGTTGTTGTTTGTACTGTATTGTTGAGTGAGAATGAGAGTGAAAGAGCGAGAACTCAAGATTTGAAATGATGAAATATTTTGTATGGGTTGATTTGTATTTTGGAAAAGAATGACAAGTTTTGAAAATATTAATTTGGTCCGAATTGATCTTAATTATTTTTAAAATCATAAAAGATATGCATAATTTTTAACCCTCTCATCGTTCAATTGCCCAAAGGATAACTCAATTAAAATTGTATAAAAACAATTGAAGTTGTAGTTGATCGAGTACTCTAGTTGACCCTATAAACTCACCCCTGGTCCTAGATTAATCAATTTAGGTACTATTAGTCTAACATATGAACTCAATTGAAATTATATAAAAGCAAATGTTCAACATGTTGCATCA
>NW_025834545.1:0-2552 GCF_002878395.1 Capsicum annuum
TCTTTTATCAAACACCTTGCATGCACACCTTGTGGCATAGGCATATTCATCACCTTAATGATTTAAACCACCCAAAATTCATATATTTCAATTTGCATGTCATCCTAGTTTCATAAAATCATATAACAATTCTAATTTGGGAGTTGTATAACAATCAATCACACAAACATAATCAACCCACAACATAACTTCATGATTCATAGTTTAAAAGAGGGTTCTTGAACTCCACGAATGAAAGGAATCCGTGGATGAACACTACGCATACCTTAAAGCTTGATCTTGAAAGAGATCTAATGTTTCTTGACGTTTCTTGAAAAAATCCTTAGGCTTGCTCTTGATTTTTCTTGACTAGGATTTAACCCCTTTGGGAGAGAATGTTCTTGTTCTTGAGGAGAATGAGAAAATAATGGGATAATAGCATTTTTAGGGCTTTTATACCGTGTTTAGAGTAAGGTAAAAAGATGAAAATACCCCTATGAAATTACCTCCCAGTTGCTGAAATTATCAGCTGACGACATGGGCTGATAAGCCGTCAGATCTGTGATAGCCAGTCAGCCCAGGTCGTCACCTGGGAGCTGGAATTTTTGAAATTCTTCCTAAGTCTGATGACAATACTAATAAGTCTTCATAAATGTTGTCAGAAATGTGACAGGTTATCAAAAATGTCGTCAGAATTGTGATAAGTCGTCAGAAATGTCATCACTCAGTTTTCAGGTTGACATGCTAGAGTAAAATGGGCATAACAATTTGCTCCGATATTGGATATAGGCAAAATTAGTATCGTTGGAAATATAATTCAACTATCTATCTATTGGTGGGTCATGAACTCAAAAATTCACAGTATAACAAGAGATATGCTCATTTGAAGTTGACTATGCTAATATCCTTTCCAAGAATTCAATCGATAAGGAATGTTTTGATTCGTCTGATAGCTTGGAGATATTTGAAGATTTAATATACATCTAACTTTCTCATAAAATTATAAAATAACCATGATGTACTATGCATGATCTTGAAACATGACGCTAATATTGGTTTGGATTTTTTGGGGTATTACAAGAAAAGATATAATCGGTTGATATCCGAAAGGATTCTCATGAGAAAGAGGAGATAAAATAGATTAAAAAAAAAAAGAGATGGTTGTGATATCCCTAAATATAAGAGAAAGAAAAAGAAGAGAAATGAATTAATTTATGTCTGAAGGAGAAATAATTCTAGAGATGGGTTTAAATGTACATAATAATTTTGAGGGTCACAAGATGTAACGCCTTAAAAATTTGTCCCGACAAGTTACACGGTGCTTAGGAACACAAGTGATCCCAAGCTAACCCATATAATGGCATACTACAAAGCAACTAATTAAATATGAATGAATGACTGAGTATACTATGCGGAAACATACAGAAATGCAGAAATCTGTAAAACACAATACTGATAACACTTTTACATTCTAATAAAGTCTGAAGAGAGGGACTGAAATTATAATACTAACTCTAACTGACATATATGAAGTCTCTACTATACTGACTATAAATAGTTGGGGATCTACTCCAACTATCACTAATCAATACATATGAATAACAAAAGATACAACATAAATAAATCCAATTGAAGTCCCCAAAGTAAGAGGACTCATCACCTTGCTGGCTGGAATCTATAATTGTCTGAGTCTGAATGTGCCTACTAGATCTTGTACCTACATTATGAGAGAATGTAGCACATAGACATATATGTGGATCGGTACTTTGAGGATGTACTGAGTATATGGGGGTGTATGCATTAAGTCAAAAATATCATTATTTTATAAAACAAATGCATGCTAAATATAAATGACTCACATAGCTTGAATAAATTTGATAAGTCATGGATAGTGAAACATGTAACATAAATCTCGCGAGTCATTATACTTAGTTCAAAAATCTGCGGTTCCATTCTCTTCTCAAAACATATAAAATAAGTGACAAAGAACTCAACTCTAAATTTGAAAGCTAAGAAATGTGGCTTTGAAGCTGAAATTTTAAGTAGAGTAATATCTGATTAACTTGTGAGCCTTTTCACTTAACTCCCAAAATATTTGGAGAAAAATACTCAAAAGCTATTCATTTACTTTTACTAGCAGGGAAAAATACTTTCTTTAAGAGAAAAATACTTTAAGAAACTACTCTGAAAATCATACTATTAGGGAGGTTCTCTTAACCGACATACACCATGCGAGCTACATGGAGTCCAACATTTTGTCCTCCTAAGGAAGAAACCTCACGCTGGGGAGAGGCATCATACTCTTTTCAGGGAGTATAACCTCTACTCAGTGATCACTATTTCAGCCTCGGGCCCATAAATTTCAATCCTATGGTGGAGCGTAGTTCTGGGGTATGAAACCATAGTAACTTACCCGAATCGGTGCTAAATACTACTCCCTTTAGTTTGCTACACTCATCTCATGGAAATCCACTTTAAAACAATCTCATGGTTCATAAAGAACCCAACTATAAAATCTATAATCTCATGTAGAAAAGTGTATTTCAAAGCTAATATGACCGTCAAGGTCAAAA
>NW_025834546.1:0-1888 GCF_002878395.1 Capsicum annuum
CTTTGTATTCTCTTAGTTAGTTTGTTGCTTGAGAACAAGCAATTGTTCTAAGTTGAGGGTGTTGATGAGTGAGCAAAAGCTAACACATTTAATTCTTTTTAGCACAAATTAATTGTGAATTCTGAAGAAACTCTTCTTGTTTTAGTGTGTTTGCCCATGATATTGTAGTAAAAGGGTGGAGGATTAAAAACAAATGACAATGGAGAAAAAGAGTTGAAAATCTGAGCAAAAGAGCAGAAATCATGGCTGACGACCTCCGTGATACGTCGTCAACCTTGTGATAGCTTATCAGAATTGGCGTCAACCTTAACTAGAAACTTGAAGTCTGAGAAGAAGTTCTAACGACGTTGGGGATAAGGCGTAAAGTTGGTGATAAGGCATCACGAAGGGCGTCAGCCTAAACGAGAGAATTGAGTTTGAAGAAGAAATCTGATGATGCTGGTGATAAGCTGTCATATCGGTGACACGGCATCAACTACATCATTAGCCTAAGACATAACTTGAAGGCAATTGAAGCCTCCTTGATGCCATCTGTGATAGAGAGTCAACTTCTTGACGCAGCGTCAGCCTGGGTGTCACCTATTTCGAACAATTTTATTAATTTTGTTAATTTATTTTCTTAATTAGGCATTAGTATAAATAGTATCTTTTAGGGGTTTTGATTAACTAATAATTCATCTATGAGACATCAACTCTAAGAAGAGAACACCTATTTTTGCTCTCTTTCAAAAAATATTCTTCTGTTTTCGTATCAACTATTTTTGGGGTTTCTACCTTGTGATTAAATCGGAGGAACTACTTGTTGTTTTCTACCCATTTGCAAGTTTATCATTATAATTATGAATTCAACTTTTTATTTCGTTCATCAAATCATGAGCGGCTAATTTTTATTAGCCGGAGTTATGGGATCCATGGATTAGGGATTGATATGATACTAGGTGTGTAACAGATTCAAGGATTAGTAAAACATCTTGAGATTCTATTGTTTTAACTAAAATGTAGTGGTTGGAAACATTAGGTTATGTCTTAGTCTTTATTTTCTTCTAACGGAGAAATAGACTAGAGGACGTAAATTATCAATAGTGACTCGAAAGCTGCCAACCTTCTGTTTAATGATTAATGTCGTAACTAGATTAATCTACCTGAGATAACATCCTATTGGAAATAGATAAGTTATCTAAGTTCGGAAGATTTAGATAATAAATTGTCTAGTGAGGTCGAGAGATAAGTCAGCTAGTATAATCTGCAGGGATATTCTGCTGTTCTACTCATTCGGAGAATCTCTAGCATTACCTATTATCAGTCAATTCTCGAAACCCTTAGTGAACATAGTTCTGGTTTCCATTTAGACTTATTTCAAACACTAAAATATTTAAAGTGACGTTTTACTCTCTGTGAACCTTAAACCCCCATTTTATCTTTTTATATCGATTGTTTGAATTTAACTTGTGGCTATAATTTCAAACTAGTTTAATCACCACTCACATTGTTCCCTGTGGATTCGACCCCGACTCCAAAGTTGGGTAAAAATATTGACGACGACCGCCTTACCCTAATTTGAGGTGTAAGTTGAGCGTTATCAGTATTCTTCTGTGAGAAGGAAAAATATTTGATTCTACTTTGTTCTGTTTCCTTACTGCCTTGTCATATACATCATCACAAAATGCTTATAGGGGTATACTATATTGGAAAGTAATGTAATATTTGTAAGCTCAAAAATATTTTCTGCACATAACTTTGAATTGAATAAATAACAAAAACAAGGGAATTCTCATCATTTGGTACTTCATATTCTCACCTGGAATGCAACATTACTCATTCTAATTTTATGGAATTTCTCATCATCTGGACATCTCCGGACATTCTTAACATATCTTCGTAGTTCCTA
>NW_025834547.1:0-3725 GCF_002878395.1 Capsicum annuum
TTGTATTCTGATTGAGAATGAAATTGATTACAAAAACTCCATAACTGATACTTCTAAGCCTCTATTTATAATTATAAGCTTCCAGCTAATTTCTATTCTATTATTAAGTTAGTTTAACAAACTTGCTAATCTCTAGAAACCTAATTGCCAGTTGTACCAGTTGAGTCACTAATGTACAACTATGCATTTCTCTAACTACTTAACATTCTCTCTCAGGATAGGTGTATAAACAATATTTTTTATTCCTAGTTTGCTAAGTAAGCATGTTGAATAATGAGTCTGTTAGTAAGTAAATTTATAGGTTGCTCTGATGTATTCAAATAAATAGGTTGAATCAAACTAAGTTGTATCTTCTCTCTGATAAAATAACAGTATATATATGTGTGTGTATGCTTGGTATGTTCATCAAATACTGGATTAGCTTCTATTTGGATAGTATATGTACTATCATTGTATATAGGCATAGGTAACTCAGCATCAATCCCTAGTTTTTTAAAGAGTCCAATCAGCCACACAATTTTCGCTACAGTTGACGCCAATCTCCTATATTAAGCTTCTACCGAGGTTCTTGAAATATTGTTTCATTTATTTGACTTCCATGACATCAAGATAACTTGTGATGGGTTTTCTACTGTTTGTACATGATTCCAAATCATTACAAAATTATTTCTACTATTTTTTAGCCTTGGATGTCATAAGTTTTTCTAGTCTCGATGACTACTTGATGTATTTAACGACTCTCATTATTATAGTCATATGAGAACTCTTATGTTGATGCATAAATTAACTTAGCAACTGGACTGCAAAGGTGTAATGCCCCAAGAACCTATCCCAAGATGTCACATGGTGCTCAAGGCCACACGTGGCCTCAAGCTAACCCTCTAAACTTGTCATCACTTTCAGAACTCATTATAGCACAAATCATGCTAAGATAAAGAGGAATAGCCATGTCATTAACATACTGAAACATGAAATAATACTGCCCCATACAAACAAAATACAGAATTTTTTGTACACGCTGGTACACTAGTCTGACAAAGCCTCTACTACATAGGACTGAGGAGCCATTGGGACAGATCCCCAACTGGCTCGTACTGAACTGAAAGTAAATAACCATCTATTAACAAGACAAAATTGGAGACACAGGTCCTCAAACCATGAGGACTCACCAACTGCAGAAGTGTAGAGGAAAGTACTCAAGGATCACTGTCGCTGCTAAGACTGAGCACCTGAACCTATATCACGAGGAAATATAGGATACAAAAGAGTATGAGAGTCATTACTTGGGAATGTACTGAGTATGCGGGGGTGGATGCAATATTTAAATAATATCATAAATGTATAAGAAAATCATGCATGCTGACCATAATAATTCTCTTCACTTGAATTATCTGAATCATTTTTCTCATAAATCATCAGTAGTAATACATGCTTCATAAATCTCGTAAATCATTTATCTCAACTCAAACTCTTTGACTCATGACTTAGAGTGACTGGGTAACTCAAGAGACTTAAATCATTATGGACGTGGGAGTTTTTTATAACCGACATAACTACACCATGTGAGCCATATGGAGTCCAACATTTTGCCCTCCTAAGGAGAGAGCCCCATATTGGCAGGGGTCTTGTACTCTTGCCAGGGAGTACAACCTTAATCTCAATATCACAATCTCATACTCAGCCTTTGGCACACAATCATCAACATCAATCCTACGGTGGCACGTAGTTCCGGGAAAATACTATATTTCCCACTCGATGCTAAATACACCTTCCAAACTCAGCTGAGAACGCGTTAGGAAATCCACCTTAACCAATATCAACTCATGGGTTTATTATAAAGACCAAAACATAAATATATCTCATTTGTAAATCATAAACATCTTGTGGATTCCTAACTTGACTCAACTCAACTCAACACAATCTTTCTCGGCATCAAATATATTTGTTTATCAAGTTATTTCAAATATCAAAAGCTTCATGGAAACATCACAAGACTCAGTCTTGACTCTCAAGTTCACATATCAATATACATTCAATGGTTAAATTTATCATGGAAGGGCATAACTCATAACACTTGTCTCACATCGTTCAAAAATCATAAATTCATATTAAGAATGTTCAACTCATGGAACTTGAGTTAAATTGATTAGAAATCATCAATACATAATGATAATATACAGCTCATGGAATAAACCCTTAATTTAGGAAACATGATGGTGAAATAATCATAAATATCAAATTTATTCAACTCAAATCTTATAAATCATAATTAAAAAAATTTGGGTGTAAATCCACTTACAAAATCATGTAAATCAGTAGTAGAAATTAAACCTTTAGGCACAAGAACGAAAGGAGTGTTCTTGTTGAAACCCCACATACCTTGGATTTTGATTTTGAAGATGTAGAAACATGTTTGAAATTTCTTTCTCCCACTTTTAGATCAAGACCATGTTGCCTTTGAATTGAGGGACTTAGTTCTTGGACAACTTGAAGAAATTTATGGGAGATTTCTTGAATTTCTTGGAGATGATTTGATTTTTGGGTTTGGAAGAAATCCTAGGTTTCTAGAGAATTCTTGAAAGAAAATTGGAGAGAAATGGAGAGAAAATGATATTTTCTTCTCTACATAGATATATATATAAGGCCAAAAGGAGCGGAAATGACCAAGATTCCCTTTTGAAAAATGCTGAAATTTGTTGATCGGGGACTGTGACGGTCAACCTGACAGTCCGTCAGAGGGACTGACGGTCCACCAAGTCGTCCGTCACTCGAACACCAAAACTGAAACATTCTGCCTTGACTTGACGGTTGACCTGACGGTCCATCAGAAAAGTGACGGTCCACCAAGTCGTCCGTCACTTAAGGGCCAGAAACGAGACATTCTGTCTCAGTCTGACGGATACCTTGATGGTCAGTCAACTTTGTGATGGTCCACCAACCAGGACGTCACACGATGGCATAAAAAGTACTACCTTTGCTTGAAAGGACACTTTATGGGCCACCAGGGACCTGACGGTCCACCAAATCTACCGTCAAACCCGGACGTTCTGACACTATTTAGTAAAATAATCATAACTCCTTCGTCCGATGTCAGATTTTGATGAAATTGGTATCGATGGAAAGCTTATTCAATTATCTACATGAAAAAAAGTGGAAATTATAGAAATACAACATGGTTTAAACATAAATCACTTTGAAAGTCATACATATCCATTCAAAAAGATAGATTTAGGCTTAAGGAATGATCGGGGTATTACAAAAGGCCATATCTGGCCTTGTTATGGTTAAAAGTAATGTAATATTCCTATAAGTTTTTGATATGTTATAGGATCCTCTAATAGTTTATCATTGTTTTAGTACGAGGAGAAATGTAAGTCAAATTCTGCAGTGGTGAACTTCTTATTTATTTTAATAGGAGCTCCAATAGGTTTTGAACTAGGAGATCAACTCAAGGCAATATTTCCTTTGATGCATAAGAATTTCAGTTGGATATCTAGAAAATTGTATTCCCAAAAAATATCTTAAGTCACCTAGATCCTTGATCTTGAATTTATCTTAAAGAATCTATTTTGTAGCCTAGATTAATTAATCTTGAATTTATCTTGAAGAATCTATTTTGTATCCTAGATTAATCCCTGATCTTTTCCTGTTATCAATAGATCATCAACATAAGCAGGCACCACCACCATGCGAGATCCTTGATGCATTATAAACAAAGAGTAATC
>NW_025834548.1:0-2472 GCF_002878395.1 Capsicum annuum
TATGACATGTTTATATTCCTTTCCATTCGTGAATAAGATTATGATGATCATATGCTTCGCAAAGTATCCCCAACTGTTGTAGTATAAATAGTTGATGTTGGTTATGTATTCAAGAAGTAATATGTCTTGTCAGTTTCCTTCTATCGAGTCCTGGGGGTACTTGTACCCAAAAAATATAGTTGTGTGCCTAGAGCCAAATTAGTCTCAAGATAATCTCAGTCGTGCTATGATTAGTAGAACTCAGTCAGTGACTGAACAATAAGAAAACTCAGTAAATCTCAGTACTTAGTTCAGATCTTAGTAGTATTCCATCAGATAACAGAACAAAGTAAACTCAGTCAGATCAGTCAAGTAAGATAATCGGTAATAAGATTCAGCTCAGCTTAAGTGCAGTTAAGAATCAGTTCAGAGTCTTTCAGATGGGAGTAGGATCTAGCACCGAGTGAGCTTAAGGATGAGAACTCACCTACTAGTTGAGGGTGTGATTCCTAGGAGCAATCCTTGTGCTCCAGAACTATGTAGCCAGTGTAGGTTGAGAAATCCAACCTGTTAGATAAGGTTTGATGAGGTGGCTTGACCTGTTAGATAAGGGCCCACCGTTCTTATTTGAGTACCTGATAGATGAGGGTAACGCATAGAAGTGTCTTTACCTGTTGCATGGTATTGACACCCTTACAGCCGGGGTTACAGGTTGGACTCCACTCATTCAGATTTAGGGCATGTCAGTTAAGTGAGAACTCCCACAGTTGCAGTTTCAGTATCAGTCTTCAGAGTAGAACTCAGAGATCAGGACTATCAAATACAGTCATCTATCTCATTAAGTAACTCATATAGTTCCATTGATTCGTGGACCACCCGTTAGATAGGCTTGGTCTTACATAAAGTTAATTAGTATCATTATCTAAAGATTCAGAGATCACCTGCTAGATAGGGTGGATCAATATAATCCATTATATTTAGGAGCCACCTGCTAGATAGGGTTGAGCTCAAAAGCAATCAATCATTATCAAGTATGAATATACATATACATATATTCTGAGATCACCTGTTAGATAGGATGGATTCAGATAATTCATTATATATTCTGAGATCACCTGCTAGATAGGGTGGATTCCAAAAGAAGTCAAAAAGTATCAATAAGTACAGATATCAGTTACAATAGCTTCAGATTCTCAGAATCTCAGTATATTAAAAATTCTAGATTTACAAAATATTCAGTACCAATAATCATATTTAGTCCTCATATGCTCAGTGACAGTATGTGCAGTATGATCAGTAGTTATAGATTCTCTACATATGCTAATCTAGCTATTGCATATCATTCAGTTAAGTAATTGTTCATGCATTATCCATTGCATTTAGCTTTACCTCATTTGCATACTTGGTACATTCTAACGTAATGACGCATTTGCGCTATGGTGTTGTTATTTTATTTGATACCATAGGTTCAAAGACACGAGTTCCAGATCAGCAGTAGTAGTCCAGCACCCAGTAGTGAGTCCTCGTCTTTCGAGGACAGTTATTATTCTAGTATATTATTATATTCAATTTATTTTATTAGACAGAGTTAGTTCGGAACATGTCCCATCAATTCCACAGTTTAGATAGTTAGAGGCTTTATGGACAGGTATATAAGTATTCAGTTTGCAGATTTGTGTATTTGAGATACTTTGAACCTTATGACAAGTTTTCGCCAATTTTTTGCATATATATTATTATATTATATAGTGATCAGGTGCAGATATTAGAAGAGGGTTAGCTTGTGGTCCTTCAGGAGCATAAGCACCATATGGCATTCTGATTACAGAAAATTTGGGCGTTACAATTGATCAGGTAGCAGGCCACCTGAACTGCTTCACCCCAGAATGACTTAGGCAATTTAGCCATTCTAAGCATGCTTCTCTCCTTCTCAACAATGGTGCGATTCATTATCTCAGCTACACTATTATGTTGTGGGGTTCCAGGAACTGTCTTCTCATGTCTGATCTCGTGACCTGAGCAATACTCTTCAAATTCCCTTGAAGTGTACTCACCTCTATTGTCAGTGCGGATATGCTTTAGATTTTGACCCATCTCCCTTTTCGCCAGAGCATGAAACTTCTGGAATACTTGAAATACTTGATCTTTGGTTTTCAAGATACAAACCCACAATTTTCGTGAAGCATCATCAATAAAATTAACAAAATATTTGTTACCGCCGATCGATACTACCTCCATTGGACCACAAATATCATAATAAACTAGATCAAGTATATTCAATTTTCTTTTAGACGGTGTCTAAAATGAGACTCTATGTTGCTTACTGAATAAGCAGTAGTCACATGATTTTGCCATTGTTTCTTTGGAAAAAGAGATGAGTGATTTCTTAGCAAGGATTTCTAATCCCTTCTCGCTCATATGACCCATTCTTTTGTACCACAAATCTGCAAAAATCTCTTCTCAAACTGCATTTAATTCACCTCGGCAAATTTC
>NW_025834549.1:0-1254 GCF_002878395.1 Capsicum annuum
TTCTCCATGGCTAACTCTACCAAATTAACAAGATTTTCAATTTCTTGGTGAAATATCCCTGCAATTAATGTGTAATAAAATAAAATTCTGAAGTAATAAGATACAATAGTGCTAGTATTCATAAGATGAAACGTACCAGTGAAATGGTTCACTCCGAGTTCTAATATCTGCAAGTTACTCAATCTTCCAATTTCACTATGTATTGGTCCATCAAACTCATTATCCGATAAAGACAAAATTTGAAGTTGAGAATAAAGATATAGAGAGTAGAAGACGGGAAAAGAATTGTATGTTATTGATTGAATGAATTATGTTTATAGAATCTGTACAAGACTGTATATAAGACCTATCTCAACAAGGATAGACTTAAAGTTACAACAACTATAACAACTCTACAACAAATAGGAGTCTAGTAATTATCCGTTATTACGCCCCCGCAAGTTGGTGATGTCAACTACACCCAACTTGGAAAAATGCTTGACAAAAGAGACTCTTGGAAGTGGCTTGGTCAGCATATCTGCCACTTGATCAGCCGAGTGAAGGTGTTGAACTGCTATATCCTTGTTTTGAACTTGTTCACGAACAAAATGAAAATCAATAGCAATATGCTTCATCCGACTATGGAACACCGGGTTGGCACAAATGTAGGTGGTGCTAACATTGTCACAAAATATCCAAGGAATGTCTGAGATACGAAACCGAAGCTCATGAAGTAAACTTGTTAGCCAATTGGTCTCAGAAACAGTAGCAGCAACAGCCCGATATTCTGCTTCTGTGGAGGAACGGGAGACAGATCTTTGCTTTTTAGAGGACCATGATATCGGAGAGCTGCAAAGGTAAACAACATAACCTGTGGTAGAGGTTCGATCAAGAGGATCTCCATCCCAGTCAGAATCTGAGTAAGCTAGAAGACGGTGATCATGTCCTTTGGCAATCCGGAGACCAAATGAGGATGTTTGGTGTAGATACTGAAGGAGATGTTTCATGGCTATCCAATGAGATATGAAGGGGTGGTACATGGACTGGGAGAGTTTTTAATGCCCCAAATTGGGTCCCGAGACGTCACACGGTGCTTAAGGTCGCAAGTGACCCCAAGCTAACCCTTCTACTGGCATAACTCATACGCAACTGAATAAAAATACAAATCCATACAAATCAACAGAAATTAACTCTTTTCTGAATCTGATCGATACAAAAATGGAATTTTACAGGATTACAATTCTGCCTTTACAACCAAAATTGAAACAAAATACA
>NW_025834550.1:0-2413 GCF_002878395.1 Capsicum annuum
CAACATATGACATATCTGTTGGAAAAATCAAACCGATATATCTATCTATTGCAACAGAATGTCAATATGTAGTAAGTTAATTTGTCTAATAGATGGAATATATTTTGCACCAAATTACCCATCTGTTAGATTTATTTTAAAGCAATTTTATTTTTATTTTTTTTCATATTCAAAAAGTCACCAGTTTTATTTTATTATGGGATATGAACAGTCGTGGCTTTTGGTTTGGCTAACCCCTTCCAATTTAATCATTTATAAATAGGTTCCTCCTTACTCGTTCATTCATTCTACAATACTTACAAATATGGATGATCAAGATTCATAAATAGATATATTCATCTGTTGCAACAGAATGTCAATATGTAGTAAGTTAGTTTGTCTAACAGATGGAATATATTTTGCACCAGATTACCCATCTGTTAGATTCATTTTAAAGCAATTTTCTTTCCATATTTTCATATTCGAAAAGTCACTAGTTTTATTTTATTATCGAATATGAACAGTCGTGGCTTTTTGTTTGACTAACTCCTTCCAATTCAATCATTTATAAATAGGTCCATCCTTACTCGTTTATTCATTCTACTACACTTACAAATATGGCTGATCCAGATTCGTATAAGAAGATTCATATCGAGTCCTTGCGGGAACTTCAAAGGCAGTTTGATGAACTCCAGAGGGATTTGACAAACTTCGGAGCAAGGCTGATGAGGGCCCTGCTGCTGCCGGATGAAAATTGTCCGGTTGACAATAATAATAATAATAATAATAATAATAATAATAATAATAATAATAAAAATAATAATAACAGTAATAATAATAATAGTAATGATAATAATAGTAGTAATAATAATTAGGTTATATTTTTTTCTTTTAGCGTCTGTATGTATTTTCCTCTTTTTGTATATCAGATCTACCCTAGGGATCCAAAAATCTATGTTTGGTGGTCGACTTTGAATTTTTAATTCTTATTTAGTATTTAATTATCATTTTGTTTATTCATTATTCTCAACATGTCGACGGAGGTTAATCTAATGCGACAAATCGATCATATGTTGCACAACAGACGGTTATTAATAAAAAGGAGTTATTGTTATTAAGAGGGGGAAAAGAAAAGACATAACCTTCTGATTATTTAATATGAAAAACGGTTCGTAAATAAATAATAAGGAAATAAATGATAAACACAATTTATAACCGTAAAAGAACGGTTATTTAATTTTAATAAGTGATCGTGACTTTTTGTCAAAAGCACATAGATTATAGATTCAACAATGTTGCTGATGCATCAAATTACCCATCTGTTGCGACTGATGTATCAGCTGTTAGAAGAAAACAAAAAAGCTATAAAAACTGATCGTCCATTTGTTGTAACAGATGGAATATATGTTGCAATTGATAGTTTACCTGATGCAATAGATCTACAATCTGTTGCCAAAACTCAATAAAAATGGTTATTAATTAAAGAAATGGTTATTGAAAAGGTGTTTTTTTTTAAATTTATATGGTAAAAAAGTCAGCAAATTTGGATTAATGATATGATGATAATTTTTTTTAAAAAAGGATAGATATATGTTGCAACAGATATATTATCTGATGCAACGGGTTCTCTCTATTATTGCAACAGATGATATATTTATTGTCACAGATGAATTATCTGATGCAACAGATATATAATCTGTTGTCACAACTCAATAAAAATGGTTCTTGGAAAGAACTAATTAATAATAATAATCTGAAAAGTCATGACTTATTACAATATTTATTTTCTTAATTTAATCAAAAATGTAATTAATGAATGGAGGTGAACAGTCCCGCCTTTTTGCCTCTTATTCAAATTCAATCCTCTATAAATAGGTCCCTTCTTACTCAATCGTTTATTCATCTACACTCTATTTATTTATCGCATCTCCTCTTTCATATTACACCTTCACTTTCACCACTTTCTCTTCCCTGACTAAGGTAAGTTTTTTTCTTGCCAATTTGTAGTGTACGTTGTATTACATTCGGTTATTCTTAAGATCTTTACTTTTGATTTTAATTTTTTTGTCAATTCACATGTGTTCTAGATTATGGCTGACCCAGTCTGGAACGTTGCTTTTCTTCAAGACGCCGTGAATGAACTTTGGAATCAAGTTCGTGACTTGCAATGGGAACTGAGAGGAGTTAGAGCAAGAATGCTCCACGAGATACACAAGCTGAGGAGGGCCTTGCTACTTCTGATTAAAGATTGGCCGGCTGACAATGATGATAATAATAATAATAATTAGATTATTATTTTTCTTTTAGTATATTATATGTATTTTTATTTGTTTTTGTTTAATAAATAAATTATGTTTGATCTTTGATGTTTTAATTCATATTTAATTTTCATTCTGTCTATTATATTCTCAACAAACATGTCGACGATTGGACG
>NW_025834551.1:0-2151 GCF_002878395.1 Capsicum annuum
AGTGAAACCTGATACGATCATGGTAGCAGCCTCTTTATCCGTGGCTCCTCTGATTTTGTATGCGGTAATAGAAACTCCCATTTCATGGAGTTTGTTATAGATTTGGTGTTCAGCCAAACCGTCAACATTCCATTCGGTTATTCCTCTACCATCATGGTTAAAGGTTGAAAGGTAAGGATTTTCTTCAAACTGAACGTCTGAAGGAGAGGGTTTTTTGTAAAAGTTTTTCTTAGTAGAAAAACGGTCACTGGTAAGTTTAGAAAGAGTGTTTTTCTAGTTGCTGGACTCAGCTTTCTGGTTGCTGGACTCACCTTTCTCAGAGATTTTAAACTTAGAAAGTCTGTCATTGATTTGTTCCAAGATTTTTCCCGAAACCTTTAAATCATCACTGAGATTTGGAAATTTCTCCTTTTGGAATTCAGGAATCTTGAAGATAGGATTGGTTATAGGATTAGCACTCGAAGTTCCTTTCTCAGGAGCGGGGGGACTAAAAGGAAGTATAGAATTTTTAGTATCTCCTATTTGCCGGGAGATAGTGTGATGGACCTGATTAGTATAGTTGTTTTGTTCAACTATCCTGTTGAGGTCTCTATTGATAGGGGTGGATAGAGGCCTATCATGCTTTTTTTTGAAGGGAGAAGCATTGAGTACTTCATTAGAATGAGGAATTTTTATTCCTTCAAGAGGAGGAGTAACGGATTCAATTATTTTGTTACTCTGAGTATACCATTTGTTAATGATAACGTTAAGGGATTCATTCTGGTTTTGGTTTTCCATTCTTCTGGTGAATTCAAACCATCGAAAGAACTCTATGTCACAACGGAGTCTCTTCATATTGGCTATCCATAGCCGACCAAACTCCTTTTGCTGCTCCTTAGAAGAGGTACTGGTGTACCATTTCCTTTTTAGAGCGTCTTTAGGTAGGTACCATCGGGCTTCGAGAGCTTTAAGGTCAGGTGTATACTCTTCATCTGATTTGATGACGAGTAGGCTAGGATCAGTCCTAATTTTCTGACGGGATATGGAAGGGGGAGGTTCCATAACTGAGGCTGTAGGACTTCCTGGATCATACTGATTTTCAGGGTCTAGGGACTCATGAACCCTAGTAGATTGCTGATAATAAACTTTTGGGACAGGACCAGAGAAGTCGACTCCTCTTACCTTGCCCTTGTCATTGTTATTATCATTTTTTTCACTTTCCTCCTGGGTTTTTAAGGTTGATGCTCGATATGAGACAGACCGTCGAAACGAAGAGTTACGAGGAGTGTCAAACCCGAGGAATTTTAAATCAATCGAGCCATCAGGATGCTGAATAACTCGTTGTATTTGAGATTTTTTGGGGTAAGAACGAATGGGTTGAGTAATAGCATCAAAGTGCCATTCATTACTATGGATGACGTCTTCCCAAACTAAGGGTTTAGGGACAAAGACATTGGATCTGTCTTTATTGGCTTCCATAAGAGTGGTGAAAACGGATCGTTAAAACAACCTTCAGAATTTTAAAAGAAACAATATGTAAAGTAAAGAGAATGATGAAACAACTTACAAATTTATTAGAACTTCAATAAAACATTACAGAAAATGGTTTACAAGTGATTGGGCAAGAGAGAATTTTCTAGAGTTAGGAAATTTTCGGATGCCTTCTCCTCGATTACAAGATGTCTTATATAGACATGGATTATACATCTGGTGTGTACATGTGTAAGGTTATGATTTAATCTTCTTAAAGTAGATTCTTTTCTTGAGTGGAATTGCCTTTTGAAAAAGCAGATGCTCTGAGTGGAGGTGCTTTTTGAAAAGCAGATGTGCTGTCTGAGAAAAATTTGTCCTTTTCCTTTTAGAAAAGCCGATTCTTTTGGCTTTTATAAAGCTGATTGAAGCCAGTAGGGTCTTGTAGATTCCCTGCTAGGAATAGTAGAATGCCTCTTCAAAAAATAATTCCGGTTCTTTGAACCTCTACTTTTTGAAGGGGTCGCTTCTTCATTCTTAGTAGGGGTCCATATAGGCCCTAGCAATTCCTTTGGGGTTTAACATATCCCCGTTGTTGTCACTGCTTCCAGTGGAGGAGGCTTCTTCTAGAAGCTGGAGTACTTCTTCGTTGGTAGTTTCTTGGCTTTCCATATCCTGTAAAGCCTTCTTCAATCTTTCTCT
>NW_025834552.1:0-1013 GCF_002878395.1 Capsicum annuum
GCATTCTTTAGATGAATGCATGACTTAGGATTCTGAAGAACAAAGTTTCTAAAAATCAGAATACATGTCTGATGCATAATTACATAACTGAACCGATACATGAGTCCACGACGTAATATGCAATGGTACCAAATACCAAATTTCGAATGCGAACATGACCGTTAAACCACACACCAACTTTTTGATTAACACTGAACATGAAACTGATTACGCTTAAGGAGAACTGTTACCTTGAGCTTGATCTGAGTTGGCAAAGAAAAGGTGAGGAGACTTGGTACGTAGGTCAACCTCTGCTTCCCACTAACTAATATGGCGCTGTTTTACGATGGGAACTTGAAATAGTAGTAACTTCTGACCTGATTATCGTATTTGGATTAATCATATACCAATGGAAAGGTTATCATATTTGCCACATGACAAATAATAAAAATCTTTAAAATTCCTCATGGAATATTCATCATTAAATTTAGAAGCTAATATAAGGCATTCTTAGGAAGAATGCATGACTTAGTGTTCTAAATGAAAAGGTTTATCACAAAGAGAAAGAATGTCTAATGCATAATTACATAATTTAAACGATACATCAGTCCATGACGTAATATGCAATGGTAGCTGATACCTAATTTAGAATGGGAACATGTGCATGAAACCGCATATCAAATTTGTGATTGATACTGAACATGAAACTGATTACGCTTAAGGAGAACTATTAGCTTGAACTTGATCTGAGTTGGCAAAGAAGAGGTGAGGATACTTGGTACGCAGGTCCGCCTCCGCTTCCAACTAACTAATATGGCGTTGTTTTACAATGGGAACTTGAAATAGTCGTAACTTCTGAACCGATTATCGTATTTGGATGAATCATATACCGATGGAAAGATTATCGTATTTTGAACATGAAAAAAATAAAAAATCTTGAAAATTCCTCATGGAATAGTCATTATTTTATTTATTATCTAATATTATGCATTCTTTAGATGAATGCATGACTTAGGATTCTGAAGAACAAAGTT
>NW_025834553.1:0-2083 GCF_002878395.1 Capsicum annuum
CACAAAAATAACAAAATGAATCAACAAGTTGCTAGTGAATCAAAAAATGCCTCACATGGCTTCACTAGATTTTTATTTTGTGTTTTGAAAAAGAAAATGAGATAAATAACAAAGCAACTATGCTAGTAAATCGGAAGTGCCCCACACAGCTTCACTAGACTTTAATTTTTCAACAACACAATGATAAAAAAATTATATATTACAAGAGATAAAAACTTGACACACAATATTATATGATCTAAGAATACACATCTTGCTCTGTCTTAACTAAATAGCTCATAAGAATGAGGATATATTTTTAAACTTGAGGGGCTTATAACACAATAGAAGGATCCTCTCAAGCCACTTTATGAGACTTATGAAAATTCTTTCTAGCAAGCATCAGAGCATTATCAGGAGAGCAAATTAAAACTTGCTGATCATGCTATCTCAAGAATAATACATGGATAGGGAAGTATAGATTTACATTATGGATTCTGAGGAGGAATTTGAAAGCACATATGTCTTGGACTTAATACACGACTTTTAGGAACATGAATAAAGCACTTCAGTCTTCAAAACTAAAAAGCACTGCTAGGATACTTTCTAGCTCGCTTACAATCCTATAACTATCTATGGCGATTTTCTGAGAAAGATTTATTAATAAAGACTTAAGCTTGACTATTTCTAATATATTAAAAATAAGGCAGAGATGGCCTGAATATAGTAAGATAAGAATCTGTATAAGTTTCTTAGAGAACCTTTATATAGCACAATTTGAGACTTGAAATTATAGAGATATTTCCTATATGCCTTGTAGCCTCACAAAGAAAAGTATAGATGTGTCCGTACCATTCTGTAAGACTCTACTAGACATGACTTTATAGACACCCTAGGACTTGTGAACTCTGTGCTCTGATTCTAAGTTTGTGACACCCTAAAAATGGGTCCCAAGATGTCAAATGGTGTTCAGAGCCACAAGTGACCCCAAGCTAACCCTTCTACCGCCATTATTCAAAAGCAACTAAAATAAATGCATAAAATAGTACAAAATCGATGGAAGACAACTCCTTCTGAATACGATCGATACAAATAGAGATCATATGATTACAACTGTACTTTTACAACCAAACTGAAATAAGATATACGAACTCTACTGACAGTGTATGAAGCCTCTACTATTATTGATTATAGATAGTCGGGTCATGACTCCCAAATATCCTAACTCAATATGACTGAATGAAGAATATACAATACTACACAAACTCTAGCTAACTTGAGCCCTTGAATTAAAAGGGCTCATCCTCTGCTGGTGGGAAGCTGCAACCTGTCTGATTATGGTATGTGAGCCATGACTTGTACCTACATTATAAGATAATGTAGCACATAAACATATATGTGGATTAGCACTTTGAGAATGTACAGAGTATATGAGGGTGTATGCACTTAAATGAATAATATCTTTACTCTTTACATAAATCATGCATGCAAATACGAATGACTCACATGGCTTGAGTAAATCTGAAATGTAAATCTCATAAATCATGAATGGTGAAACAAGTAATATAAATCTCGTGAGTCATCATACTTAACTCAAAAATCTGTATTCTCTTCT
Source organism: Capsicum annuum (assembly GCF_002878395.1). Lineage (NCBI taxonomy): Eukaryota > Viridiplantae > Streptophyta > Magnoliopsida > Solanales > Solanaceae > Capsicum > Capsicum annuum. The sequence goes on from NW_025834553.1 coordinate 1,595, forward strand.
TATTCTCAAAACTTATGTGCTAATTTAATCTTTAAGCAACACTTTCAAAATTGCCAGCTTTTATCTTCAGGAGTGTAGAACTTCTTTAACTCTTAAGAAACTTTAAGACCACAATTTTAGAAATTTTGGGACGTACAACATTGGAGTTCTTAAAATATTACTTTTAAAATATATATACTTTATCATAAAGAGAGAAGGGAACTTCTTTTGGGAGTTTTTTCTAACCCACATAAACCATGTGAGCTACATGGAGTCCAATGACTTACCCACATTGGGGAGAGTTGTTCTATCCTTGCCGTCGGAATAGAACCTTAAATTTTTAGTGATCACTAACTTAACCCACTTGGGGTAACTCAGAAACCTATGGAAGCACGTATTTCTGGGGTATGAGACCTTGGAATCAAGCCCAACTCAGTGTGAAATACTACTCCCTTACTTAGCTCAGAACTTTAAGAAAATCCACCTTAAAATAATTAAATAATATGTAAT
>NW_025834554.1:0-1429 GCF_002878395.1 Capsicum annuum
TGTCTTATCACATCCGACAACAACTACACAATAATGTCTTGTCACGTTCGACAATGACCACTCATTGTTGTCTTGTCACATCTAACAATGACCACTCAATGACACTACCCTTTGGACAATAACTCTATCCATTGGTTAAAAGGATGAACATCCTTTGGTCAATATCTTAAGAACTAAAGGATGTGCTAATATAAAAAAAGGGGACACCCCTTTATCCATTGGATAATAGTAGTGCCCAATTTTATTATAAATAGGCAAGGATGAAAGACAATTTTATTCATCTTTTCTCTCTACACACACATTTTCATACACCCACACATATTTTTTCTCTCTCTCAAATACAAACCAAAAAAAGACACATTTTCTTTCTCTTCATCTTTTTTACCTAACCAATAATCATGATCTTTGAAAAGTCAAAAATAAATCTAAAGAAAATCTTCAATTTTTATATTTCTCATCTTTTGCAACAATCAATTTTTAACAGACACATTTACACACACAAAAAATGCGCTCCAACGGATATACACACGTACTGTGTATCAGGGATATTATTCTCACATTAATGGGACTTGAAGACACCGACAGGAAAAATGTCCATTTCTTCTTACAAAATACACATAAACATACACTACAAAACACTAAGACAAATACACATGAAAAAATATATACACAGATACCTACTACATAATTTTTTTTAGTTTAAGCTTTCACTTTCTCTATAGATCTAAAACATTAATAGTTTATCCATTCTCCGGTAGCAACATCGCCGGAGAACTAACACCGACCACAAGCCACACAAGCTCTGACCGGCGAGTCACCATCACTGTTGCCCTCTCCTTCTTCATTTGTTGTGCTGATAGTTCGCTGGAGTTGATGGACGGCGAGCTTTGAGCTCCAGCCGCGCCACCACCACATCGCGTCAGCCCCCCTCCTTTATTTCTCATTTCATTTTTCTCATCAAGAACTAGCCAGACTGGTCGTAATCATATTTTTCGGCGTTGCTCTGGTGAACACCGTCGAACCAACGCCGTTAATAGCTTTTGTGGTCTCCAATATTGTGGCTTTGAGTTTTCAGTCAAGCTCCCTGTTGAGCATTTCTTTATATGTTTCCATTGATTTGCTTGTTTTGGGATCACTTTTGTTTTGGATGTTGTTTTATTGTGTTTGACACATTTGGGATGGTTTAGATGGAATTTTATCTTCCTGTGCTCATTTTTGGATATTCACTGATATTGAACAAATACTATCGTGGCCGATGAAAAAAAATATTATTCATTTGGGGCCTCCGTAAATAAAAGATGGACTTTACGTATACAAATAAGTAATAAAAAATATTTTTGGGCGATGATGAAACTTTATAACAACACAAGATTTTACAATTCATATTTGGCAAGAAGATTTAGGACGGCCAATTAATTGAGCAACTACT
>NW_025834555.1:0-2425 GCF_002878395.1 Capsicum annuum
TATGCGAGTTTAAATGGGCCCGCAAGGTCAAAACTTTTTTTTGACCTTCTAGACTCATTCGGACTCCGTTTTTTGCAAACGAACTATGTAACCCCACTAAATTTGATATTTTGGACGCATTGATGAAGTCGGATTTTCCATCGGAAGTCATTTAGGCCATTTGTGGATCCCACATCCATATATTTCGATTCTTGACTTTTCGACTAATAGGTCAAAATGAACTCGGGTACTGTGGGATCCGAACCAAGGGTCTACCTACCCTAAAATCGATATTATATAGCTGCTGGCATAGTCAAAATTTGCATCTAAAATTATTTTATTGAAGTTATCGCTCAGCGGCCATTTGGAATCAACCAACACTTCAGACTGGAAAAGTGGTTCTAAGAACCAAACGAACCGTCAGGTAACCAAACTTTCGATTCCATAAAGTCACTAATGACTTGGGATGGATATGGAGGAGCTCTATCGGTGAAAATAACATAGAACCTTGAGGTCATTACAACATTTACTACTAAGGAACTTTTATCCCCAAAAGTTAAATATGAGGAAATGCTTGAAGTCTTGAACAGGTAGGATACTGGGTTGCATCTCACCCTCTAACCCCTAAGTGGCCTTGTCCACTGGGCAGTGCCTCCATTGAACCTTAACTATAGGAATCTCAATAGTACGCAACCGCCTCACATCACTAGCCAAAATAAGCACGGGTTCCTCTACAAAGGCTAACTGCCCATCTAACGGACTGAGTTCCACCTAAGCACATGAGATAGGCCAGGAATATACTTCCACAGCATGGATACATGGAAAACTAGATGAACAGCGGCAAACTATGGAGGTAAAGCTAACTATCCTATAATAAGTCAATGAGACTAAGCCATATAATAAGTCAATGAGAATAATAAGGAAAAACTATCCTATTCATGTCCAAGAGTCTAACATAATAAGACTAAGGGCGTATCAGGGTGAACTATCTTATTCTAGCTACATTCAATATACGTCAATGCTATACCATATCCCAGGTATATATACGAATAAGGAGCAAAAGAAAAATATATCGTAATATACAAGGCGAAGTAACGACTATACAAAATGAACAACGAAGGAAAGGATATACAATAGTACCATATCATCATATAACTATATATATAACTATATATATATATATAACTATATATATATAACTATATATATATATACATGAGGTCATCTCAAAGCATAACCTGTGTCATCATATTCTTATTTAAGACCTCGCTATAACACTTACTAGGATTTAAATACTATCATACTTGGGGTTTCTAATCAACATGGCTAGACATGAAATAATCATGCATAATAATGCAATCAAAATATAGGAGAGGCCGAAGACATACCTTAAATCCCGATACCGAATCAATGACCAACCTATCATAAGCTAGTCATAATAATGATCATAACAATAATAACAAGAACATCAATAACGGCGTGAGTAACCAGCTACTATGGACAACTAAATACCTAGCCGAGCCTATGCGTACCCCTACCGCCCAGGCTCAGAAGGTTCAATCAACATACAATAACACAAGGCATATACTTTACCTATATCTATGCAACCATCCCATACTAGCTGATAGACGTAGGTGCATACTGGTGATAGACGATGCGCATGAAGGAATGAATATAAGGTACAAAATTAATATCACAACTCATTATAACTGTCCTTATCAGAACCATCATCATCGTAGTCAACCTCCGGCCTTGTCAGGTACCAATGCATCATCAATAGTCGTTATCGAATAACATACACTAAAATACTCATTAATAATTAGATCACCATAGAATATCTATCTAGTCAATACTTTCCAACCACTCGTTATTAGTTAACCAACACTTATTATAATAGAATCACTAGTTCGCTCGTCATCACATAACCTCTAATTATTAGTCCAAACCTTATCTTTCACATAATCCTTATTCACGGGATAATAACTAACCATTATTTATTTAATAGTCAACATCTAACATCTAGTCAAGGTTTATCATTAGACCCAAACCGTAATTTATCCGCCATTCATTATTATCAACTACTCATCCTATATCCGTTAATCATTACTAGACAACACATTACTACTTGTCACCCAACTATCTTTTATTAACTGACATGATTCCTTAACTAACCATCGTTAGCTACCATGTTTTAACTAAGCAAGTGTAATTCCCCAGAAAATGAGTCCCGGAGCATCACACGATGCTTGAGGCTACGAGTAGCCCCAAGCTAACCCTTTGAGCCATTTTTATTCAGTTCAACACAAATCAACGGGGTTTTCATAAATAACCCTCAAATATCAACAGAGTAATCATCATCCAAAAATAAAAGAATTTCAGAAAGATAACAACATACGACTTATTAGTCAACTCCTAACATCTATACTAGTTTGACAAGCCTCTAAGA
>NW_025834556.1:0-1218 GCF_002878395.1 Capsicum annuum
CTGAACACAATGTAAAACCCTATTTTTTAGAAGGGTCCTGAACAGAAGTAAAATCCCATTTTCTAGGAGGGTCCTGAACAGAAAGTAAAATCCCAATTTTAAAGAGGGTCCTGAACAAATGTAAAATCGCATTTTTCAAAAGGGTCATGATCAGGAAGTAAAATCCCATATTTCAAAAGGGTCCTGAACAAATGTAAACCGCTATTTTTATGGAGGAACCTTAACATAAAGTAAAATCATAATTTTTAAGAGAGTTCTGAACACAGAAAGTAAAGTCCCATTTTTCAGGAGGGTTTTGAACACAGAAAGTAAAATCCCATTTTTCTGGAGGGTCCTGAACAGAAAGTAAAATCCTATTTTTCAGGAGGGTCCTGAATATAAAGTAAAATCTCATTTTTAAAGTGTGTCCGAAACAAAAGTAAAATTTTATTTTCCAGGAGGGTCCTGAACAGAACTGAAGTCCTATTTGTCAGGGGGGACCTGAACAGAAAGTAAAGTTTCAATTTTTAGAAGTGTCTAGAAGAGAAAGTAAAATTCTATTTTTCAGGAGGGTTATGAACGAAAAGTAAAATCCTACTTTTCAGCAGGGTCCTGAACAAAAGTAAAATCCTATTTTTCAGGAATGTCCTGAACAGTAAGTAAAGTCTCATTTTTCAGGAGGGTCCTGAACATCGAAAGTATTATCCTATTTTTTAGGAGGGTCATGAACAGAAAGAAATATTCCATTTTTCAGTAGGGTCATGGACAGAAAGTAAAATCCAAATTTTCAGGAGGGTCCTGAACAGAAAGTAAAGTCCCATTTATCAAGTGGGTCTTGAACAGAAAGTAAAATCATACTTTTTTAGGAGAGACCTGAACAGAAAATAAAATCCCATTTTTCAGGAGGGTCCTGAACAGAAAGTAAAGTCTCATTTTTCAGGATTGTACTGAACAGAAAGTAAAATCCCATTTTTCAGTACGGTCCTGAACAGAAAGTAGACTCCTATTTTTTAAGAGGGTCCTGAACAAAACCCGTTTTTCAAAGGATCCTGAACAGAAAGTGAAATCCCTTTTTTCAGGAGGGTCGTAAACAGAAAGTAAAATCTCATTTTTTAGAAGGATCCTGAACAGAAAGCAAAATCCCAATTTTAAAGAGGGTCCTGAACAAATATAAAATCGCATTTTTCAGAGAGGTCCTGATCATGAAGTAAAATCCCATATTTCAAAAGGGTCCTGAAC
>NW_025834557.1:0-1419 GCF_002878395.1 Capsicum annuum
CCTAGTATATGCTGAGCTCAGAAAGCAAGTGGTAGAGTTTAAGAGGGCAAACAATAGGTTGATGTCAATTAAACTAGTTATTGGAGAGTCTTCTTGGAATATTATTAGTGCATATGCCCCGCATATAGGCTTAGATGAGGATGAGAAGAAGAGGTTTTGGGAGGTTTTGGACGAGATAGTGAGAGATGTCCCTAGTAATATTAAGATTTTTATAAGAGGGGATTTCAATGGGCACATAGGGTCTTTTTCAAGGGGTTATGATGATGTGCATAAAGGCTGTGGGTTTGGTATAAGGAATGACGAAGGAGTGGCACTTTTGAATGTTGCTCGGGCATTTGGATTAGTGGTAGGTAGTTCATTCAAACTTTTCCAGGACTGAGGTTCACTTGGTAGCTTCCATAATTCGATGGCCAAGACCCAGATTGACTTTTTGCTCTTTGGGAAAGGATATAGAAGTATTTGTAAGGACTGTAACATATTATCGAATGAGAATCTTTCAACCTAATATTGGCTTTTGATGATGGACTTGCAGATCATAAAGGAGTAGAGGAGGAGAGGTATGGAGGATCATCCAAGTATTAGATAGGCAATCTGACTTTGGCAAGTGCACTGGATATAAGGGTTAAGTTGATGAAGGGGAAGGCTTGGGAGAGTGGAGGGGATGCTGATAGTATATTGGATAAGATTGGCAGTTGCATCAGGGAGGCAACTAGAGAGGTGTTGGGTGTCTCGAGAGGCCTCTCAAGCAAACACCAAGGGGACTGGTGGTGGAAAGAATAGGTGAAGAAGAAGGTGGAGGCTAAGAAAAAAGCATATGCAAAGTTGGCTGAGAGTAAGGATGAAGAGGATAAATGGAAAAATTGGGAGTATAAGATTGCTAGGAAAAAGGTGAAGTTAGCGGTCCTGATGGCTAAGGATGCTTCTTTTGAGATTTTATACACAACACTAGATAGTAAAGGTGGGGAAAAAAAGTTGTATAGGCTACCTAAGGTTATGGATAGAAAGGCTCCGGACCTTGATCAAGTGAAGTGTATTAAGGATGTGGGCGACAAAGTTTTGGTGGAGAGGGGTCATATTAGAAAGAGATGAAAGTCTTACTTCCATGAGCTCCTGAATAAAAAAAGGGATTACTAGCATTGTGTTGAGGGATTTGGAGCATTCCAAAAGGTTTTCCGACTATGGTTATTGTAGGCGCAATAAGTTTTAGAAGGTTAAGGAGGCTATTCATTGGATGTGTACCTATGGTGTATGTTAGGGTGATTAAGGAAATGTACAATTGATCGAAGACTCGTGTTAGGACTAGGAGAGGGTACTCGGAGAACTTTCCTATCTTGATGGGGTTACACCAAGGATTGAAGTGTAGTTCGTTCACTTTTACCTTGGTGATGGATGTTTTGACGTGGCAAATTCAAGGTGAGG
>NW_025834558.1:0-8880 GCF_002878395.1 Capsicum annuum
CCATACATATCTATTGCTCTTCTCGATCCATTGACCATGACAATCTATCCCTATTGTTATTGACCCTCCATTAGTGGTACCTAAATAAAGTCATTTGTTATAAAAAAGTTGATAGTGATTTTATAGTACTGTAAATGAATTCCAACAGATGTGTAATTTATTGCAATAGGTAAATGATCAGTCGTAATAGATTACTTACCTATTGTAATTTATGTTACGCTCCTGAAGATAATTTTAATAGATGAGTCATCTGTTGTAACAGGTGAATCATATGTTACAATAGACTATATATTTGTTGCAATGATTAAGCACCTGTTAGGATAGATTTTATAGTCTAAATCACCTTTGAAGCTGATTCCAATAGATGAGTGACATGTTGTAACATATAATTAATTTATTACGACAGATGACTTACTTGTTGCAACAGACGATGATTTGTTGGAATCGAGGTTAGGTTCTATCGCAACAGGTTACTAATATATTGCAATAGATATTTACTATCTGTTAGAATTGAGTTTAGGTTTTGTTGCAACAGGTTAATAATCTGTTGCAACAAATATTTTCCCTGTTGCAACAGATAACACGTCTATTAGAATTAAGTTCAGGTTCTGTTGCAATAGGTTAATAATCTATCGCAATAGATATTTACCCTATTGCAACAGACAACACCTCTGTTGGAATCGAGTTCAGGTTCTGTTGCAACAAGTTACTAATCTGTTGTAACAGATATTTATCATGTTGCACCAGATAACTAATCTGTTGCAACAGATAGGTCATATATTGCAATAGATGACCTATCTGTTTGATTCATGTTACGACCTATAGAACCATAAATATGAATCCAACATATCAGTCTTCCATTGAAACAAATGTCTTAGCTGTCGCAACAGATGATTTATCTGTCTAAATAGATGGCTTTTATGTTGGATTCATGATCGAGTTCTATCCATTTTTGGAAAAATAGCTCAATAGCGATTACCCAGATAACAAATTCAACTAAAAATCATAATTTGACTTACCAAAGTCTCCTATGAAGTAATGCCAAAGTGGAAAGTGATATTAGAAATAAAATTTAATCTAAAAAATTGGTCAATAGCAACAGTAGCGGTAACAACAACAACAACAACAACAAGAAATGGTCAACAAAAAAAGGATGAAGATGATAATAAAGTAGAAGATGATGAATAAAGCAGCAACAATAATGAATAATAAAAATTGCTAAGAGAGAGAAAACGATGATGGATGACAAGAGAGAGAAAGATGCCTTTTTTCTTCTATTTCCTGTTATATTAGGTAAATATTTGGATCAAAGTGCAAATTTAAAAACTTCTGAGCTATTCTCAAACTTACCCAACTTTCTTAATCCATAATAAAGTAATTGTCACCTACACTCAATTATTATGACTTCTGTCACCTACACCTCATTTTAAAATTCTTTTGCCACCTATACCCAAACCCCCGTGAAAGTAAGAAAAAGACGCAACATTTTTAAGAAGGGTCCCACAAAGCAAAACAGAGATTTTCATCAAATCTCCTGAACAAAAATCTCTGGATCCGCAACTGCATATACACACATATATACATATTGAATTTATAACTATACAGAAATTGCATTCCTATTAATTTTCAGCAAAATAAGTATGTCATACTTTATATTAGTGGCATGTCACTTTTGCTCCTTTTCTTGCTTTTCTCTTATTAGCTAACATATAGTTATCTATCATAATTTTTTAAGAATATCATGAACATTTAACAAGCGAAATTTGAAAAATGAAAATTAAAAAATTATTATACCTCTTTAGCCTTTTAATAATGTCACATTCTTCTTGCATATAAAAATAAAAATGTTATATCAAAAAGTGGAAGAGTTTTTAAAAAGTAAATAATATAAAGAATGCAGTAAATAATTCATGAGTAAAGTTAATTATATATAAGTATATATAAGAGAGATGGAGGAGTTTTTAAAAACTAAAGAATATAAAGAATACAGTAGTTAATAGGTTATTTCGAGCATGTTGCTCTCCTGCTTAGATATTTGAGATGGAGGAGTAGAAGAAGTTTTTGATAAAAATTCATCTTGAGCCTTACATTGATTAGTATGTCTTGGTAGATAAAAATTCATCTTGAACCATAAATGTCTTGTAGCCTCCTATTTATAGGTATGGTGCTATAATTACCCTCCAAGTTATTTTCTATATTTCCATTTATTTTCTCCATTTAGAGCTTTTCTAAAGCTTTCCCAAGTCATATTGATATGCTGGAACTGATAATTTAGTTATCGAGTAGTTCGTTTGGTTTTTAGAGCAATTATCTATTTTGAAGCCTTTGTTGGTTCAAATTGGCTACCAGGTAAAAAATTTAGTTAATTAGACTCGCATTTAAATTTTGATAGATCCAACAACTCCAGAACATCACTTTTAGGTAGGGTGGACCATTGGTTTGGGTCTTGAGGATCTCAAACTCATTTTGGGCTATTGGTCGAAAGTTAAGATAAAAGGTAAGTGGGTGTGGGACACACTTTTCATAGAAACAGCCTCAAATGGAAATTTCAACAGTTTTATTGAGTCTGAAACATTGAGTTTCATAGGTTATCATAATTCATTGCATATACAAGATTATAGATGAGTCTCAAGGGGTTAGTGAATACTCAAAATAGTTTATAGTCTCCTGCTGGTGCTGAATATTTGGTGTGACCGCTAAATCGGCCCTTTGACTCCTTATCAAAGGTCACTTTGGTGGCCCATTGGGTTCTTTACATCCTTGGCTTAGCCAAAAGGTACCGCTTTAGAATCACCTAGGTACTTTAACGACTAGCACTAAAGTAGCCCATGGTCTACTTTATTGGCCTAGCTTGTGGGGTTGTGTGTCTATTTAGAGGTACCTATGTGACTTACCAATGACTGCTAAGGTGGACCAATGACTGCTTTAGCATCTTCTACGTATCTAGGAAAGGTATAAATACCTCACTTAGTTCTTGATTTTCACCATTCTTCTCCCATTCTTAAGAGAGTAAAACCCTAAAAGTATGGAAACTTGAGGAAACCTTTATCGCTGATTTTGGATCTTGGGTAAATTTAATTTATGTGATATGTGGTAATCTTTCATAAATTTTATGATCCATTCTTATCTAAAATCCCTAGAATCTTGGTGGCTTGAATATAGCACCATCATAGCTTGAAATTCACTCATTTTTAGGGTAAATATTCCTTGAATATAGAGGGACGTTATGTTTATTTCAAAAGTGAGATTTCATAAATGGGCCCCATATGGGATATTTATGTAATGTTGGATTCGAAGTAAAATGATGCAATATAATTGTCGTTGTTCTTATATTGACGAGTAGATTGGTGTTTTAGCAGATACTTCGGGCTTCTCTTTGGTTTCCAAGTAGGTTAGGTTTACCTTCTTTACAGATTGAGCTATCTTATAGTATGATTATGATATTATGCTAAATATGGGGTATAATTTCAGAGTTGGAAGTATGAATGAGAATATTTGGATCTATTGAACCATTTAAGCTATCTTTAAACCATAAATTTAGATTAATTAGCTTAGTTATTTATATCTTAGGTAAAATGGGCTTTATGGCTCATGTTTAGGATGGAAATTCTTTAGTGTCATGACCCGAACTAGGGCCTAAAAATGATGGGTATCTCAATTTCATGAAGGATCAGAGACTACCCCATTTGGCTAGTCAAAACACAATGCAATACAACTAGTTACAATTGAATTCCTAATATACAATAAGATAGGCTGAGTTCTAAATATATAATAAGATAGGTAACTCAACTAACTCAGAAGTGAATCTAAGATTTTCAATAACTATCCTAACCCGCAGTAATCCAAAGAGCCTCTAAACATACAAAAATAAATCAAAGTTGGGATATATCCTCGATGATAGCTAAAAGAATTCAATAGAAGCAATTGAAGACATAAATAAAATAAGTGAAATACCCTGGGTTCTAGTCCTTGGAAAATTTCTTGGGTTTTAAGTCTTTTTCTAAATATACTACTCATAATATGGGTCATATGGTAAGGGTATTGGTCAGGTTACCTATATCGTATGTTGGCTAGTGGTTGGCGGGTGAGTTTTTTATATGGTAATGGTTTGGTGAGTACGATTCATATGGTTAGTGATGGGTAAGTTGGTTGATCTTTCACATAATATGAAATTTGGTAACTTTACTTGGATCTAAGTACGAGTGGCTTACCATGAGCCATAGGGATAGGGTACGACTGGTATAGTCCAACTCATATGTTGTATAGTGTCCAACCCCTCTTGATTCTTTTATGGGTGCGAGTTAAGGGTACTTGTTGTATGCTTGAGTACGAGTGGGCCTTGGTTATTATTTATTGGATAGTTTTGGGGGTCCAACATTCTATCTAGGATACTAATAGGGGTACCACTCATATTATAGGTTACGGTTTAGGTGTTGGAGTCGTATCCTCTTGCAGGAATTATTTTACAGCTTATGTTGAGGGTATTCTAGACATTTCCCTTCTTAACCCATTATGACCCTACGACCTAAAACCCTATTGGGACTTTATTTACCTTATTATTCTAATCTTAAAAACTCTAAAACTCTCTCAAATCTCTTTCAAACTCTTGGGTTAAGCAAAGGCTAAAGTTTCCTTTAGGGTTGTCAATTAAGGCTCTAAGGGGGTGATTTCTCTCTATTTTTTTTGGTAATCTAAGGCATGGTACCCCTCCATCATTATTAATTCAATTAAAGGCATGTTTTATGAGTGGTTATTATGGTAAAATTGTTATAAGGTTTTGGGTTTTCAATTGTTTGTTGGGGGTTTTGGTTATTAATGATTGATTTATGTTTTTCCATGATTTTACTTATGGTTTTCATAATATAATTTTGTATTGAACAAGTAGTTTCATGGGAATGGTAAATTGGTACTTGGTTTTAGTTTTGGAAACTACATGCCCTCAACATGTCTTTTAAAATGCCTATGAGAATGCTTTTATTACATTATAGGACTTTCATTGAAAACTTTGCATGGTATAATATGGTAATGGAACCTAAATTAGTTAAATGGTTTTAATGGCTATATGGAAAGGTCTTGGTGGCCATGACTTTGATTTAAAACCTTGTAGGGTACATGAGAATCCCCTAACTAATATATTAATGGTACCAATGGCGTACATGGGAATCCCCTAAGTGATTGGCAAAGGGTATTGTTGGCAAGCCATAGTTAATATGACGATACCACTTCTTATAGTCTTGGTTAATAATGTATAGATTTGGTAATTTGGTTGTATGCTAATGATTTTAATTGGGTAATAATGGTGGGTTGTGATAGTTAGCCATAAAGGTGTGAGTCCAATGGACTGACGGTAGAAACTCATGTTTGCCAATATAAGGATTGGTCATGGTGACCATATACTTGTGGGGTACATGGGAATCCATTAAGTTATACTTGTATAGATGTCTCATGGAGGGTGAAGGGTACGAGAATCCTCTACCCCTGTGATATCTTTGGTTCATATGGCTATACACACTAGGGTCCTTTAGGGGGTAACACTTGACCCTTATAGCCCATGGGTGGTTCAAGGACACTTAAACTACACAAACCCAGGTATGGTTATAAATGAATGCTAAAACAGATTCCCTTTCCCGGTATGGATTATATATATGTGAATGTTGTGAAAGCGTATGGTTATTTAAATAGTTTCAAATATGGGCAATATTTTATCCTTATCCTGAGTGTGTTCTTGCATTCACCCGCTAAGCCTTCTTCATATGATGTATCCCCATGCAATACAGGAACAGGCCATACTACTCCTCCTTCTCAGTGATTGGATTCAGGAATAGCTTAGAGTTAGATTGAAGTGGTGAGCTTCCATACACCAAAAGGCTTCATTTCATGTTATGGTCTTGTCATCATACTAAGGTTATTTCTTAGACTCTTGTTTTTCTATAGTTGGGGGAAATCTTGACCTGATATAATTTTATTCTCAGATAGAGGCATTGTGAGACTACTATGGGTTGGTATGGGAGGTGTTGGCATTAGTGTTAGCCTTGGCATTGGTATTAGTATTATGGCTGAGACCAGTTGACTATATTTGATTCATGATTGTAACATTTTGTTATGTTGTATATATAGTTTTTAAATTTATTTGACTTAAAGTGTAGGGTGGTTATGGTTGGGTATTAGGGGTAGTCTCTGGTCCTAGTTAGGCTCGAGGTACCCGACATGACTAGGCCCTATTTTGGGTCATTTCATATTGGTATTAGATCCCTAGGTTTATAGACAACAGGGAGTCCACAAAGTCTTATCGAGTAGAGTCTCTTTTAATAGTGTGTAGCATGCCACACTTATAAAAGAGAGGCTATAAGGAATTTAGGAATGTTTTTCTTTCTTTTGTTCTATTTTCCAGCTTTTGAGTTTATGTCCTAGAATAATCTCTAATTCCCATTTGTTTGCTTTTCATATCATGCCTCGATGATCTGAAGTTCAAGAAAACTCTTTCCTTCCAACTAGGGATAGTGTTGATGGGACATGCTCAACTCATGGGATCTATACTTGGTCTAGGGATCCAGTTCTGAAATGTTCTGGAGTTCCATCATTTCTTACTAGTCTTTTTAAGATTTTCAGACTGATGTGATAAACGCTGAGTCTTGTCAGTCTATTCATATGTTGGCACAGTTGGTAGCTACTCAGTCTGAGCATGGTGTTTATGTTACTCCATATTTTGAGGCCACAAGGGGTGGCCAATTCATAAGGTTGAACCCTCTGACCATTATGGGTGCTAAGGTGGAAAAGGGTACTTAGAGTTTTTAGGATGAGATAGAAAAGATTTTTAGGGTTATGTATGCCACAAATATGGATGGGCTGTGGGAGGATTTCACTAATGTATTTGTAGACTGCATCTTTCCTCAGGAGTTGAGGGAAGTAAAAGTGGAGGAGTTTGTCAATCTGAAGTAAGGAAAGATGTTGATTAATGAGTATGCCTTAAAGTTTCACCAGTTTTCTTGGTATGCTCTAGAGATGGTGTCTTACATGAGTGCCCTGGTGAGAAAGTTTGCTTCTAGATTGTTTTATGAGTTGATCCTTGAAATTAAGGGTGCCTTGATAATTAAGGACATGGATATCTCTAGGTTGGATATGTATATGTAATAGGTATAAGAAAAAAGAAAAAGCAGGCTATGTTAAGTGAGAGAAAGGGAAAAAAGTGTAGGTTCTTTGAGTAGGGTGGTGGGCAATAGTAGAGTGGCAAGGATAGTGGTAAGCGGCCCCAAAATAAGTAGGTCAACTCTGGGTCTTATTCGATGGCTAGTGCTCCCAACCTAAAGCTGACTGGTGATAGGCATTTCCATAGTGGCAATAACTTTATGACACAGGGTGCCCAATCTGAGTCTAGTGCAGCTCAGTTGTCTCCATCTTTACCTCCCTGCAGGTTCTATGGTAATTTGCATAGGGGTTTCTTTGATGGGGGAAGGGAAAAGTGCTTTGATTGTGGTTATCCAGGATATTTTCTTAGAAACTATCCTCTTGGTAAGGTTGCCTCTGGGAAAATAAGGTTTTGGTTGCTTCATCTTTGGCTCAAACACCAAAGGGTACACTATCTAGTTTCAAAACTAGTTAGAACCACATTTATGCTCTCATTACCCGATAGGAGTTTGAGGCATTACCTGATGTCGTGATTTGTATATTGTAACTCTTTTTTCGTGATATATATTGTTTACTTGATCTTGGGTCCACTCTCTCTTATGTGACCCCCTTTGTGGCTATGTATTTTGGTTTTGGTCCAAAGTGAGTTTCAGACCCTTTTTCTATATCTGCCCCAGTAGGTGACTTTGTGATTGCTAAAAGAGTCTATATAAGGGTGTGGTATCTATTGGTAGTAAAGAGACTTTGGTAGATTTGTATTAATTAGATATGGTTGATTTTTATGTTATTCTGGTATAGATTGGTTGCACTCATGGTATCTATCCTTGGATTGTTGGATTCGTAGGGTTGTCTATAAATTTCCTTATGATCCTGTTATTGAGTGGGAGGGTGATTCCCTATCTCTTAAGGGGAAGTTTATATCATATCTTAGAGCTTGAAGATTAATCTCCAAGGGGTATCTCCATCATCTAGTCTAGGTTAAAGATTCTAACTTGGAGGGTCTTTTTTTGCATTCAGTTTTGGTGATGAATGAATTTCCCAAGGTCTTCCTTGATAACCTTTCTGGTCTTCCTCCAAATAAAGCAATTGAGTTTGGGATTGATCTTGTTTCGGTGACTTATCCAAATTCTATACTCCTTATAGAATGGGTCGTACTGAGTTGAAGGAGCTCAAGGAGCAACTCAATGATCTTTTAAATATGGTTTTCACCCATCCTAGTGTGTCCCCATGGGGTACATCGGTATTGTTAATACATAAGAAGGATAGTTACCTTCAAATGTGTATTGACATCAATAGTTGAATAAGGTAATGATAAAGAACAAGTATCCTCCTCCAAGGATAGATGGCTTGTTTGATAAGTTACTTGGTGCAAAATTCTTTTGTAAGATTGATCTTTGCTCTTGGTATCATCGGCTTAAGATTAGGGTGGTGGATATCTCTAAGACAGTTTTTCGTACTCGGTATGGACACTTTGAGTTCTTTATAATGTTGTTTGGTTTGACCAATGCCCCATCGACATTCATGGATTTAATGAATAGGGTCTTTCATCATTTTTTGGATCACTATTTTCATAGATGACATCTTAGTGTACTCTAAGAGTGAGATGGATCATGACAACCATCTACGTGTTGTGTTACAGACTCTGAAAGAACAATAGTTGTATGCAAAATTTTCTAAATGTGAGTTTTGGTTTAACACTATCACTTTTTTGTGTCATATTATTTCTAGTAAGGGGATCGTGGTAGATACGTAAAA
>NW_025834559.1:0-1071 GCF_002878395.1 Capsicum annuum
AATAAAAAAATAATAGTGAAAAGTCATTTAAAGGTCATATTTCTGCAATTTTGAATAGTTAAAGGTCATATTTGTGCACTGTCAAAGTATTTAAAGGTTATATTTGTGCAGTTTTGAATAGTTAAAGGTCATATTTGTGCACTGTCAAAGTTATAATTCGATGTCAAGTTTAGGATCATATTTATGTATTATGCCCTTAGACTTTAAGCTGGACGCGCCCAATTTTGCGTGTTGAACACGCGCTTTGCCACGTAGGATCGGAGGTCATATTTGTGCAGTTTTGAATAGTTAAAGGTCATATCTGTGTACTGTCAAAGTTTAAGGTCAAAGTTATAATTTGATGTCAAGTTTAGGGTCATATTTATGTATTATGTTTTATTTTATTTTAGGATGAACATTTATTCACACTCAAGTTGAGATGTTTGGTCATAAAAAAATTTTTTCACTTTTTCGAAAAAAAATTTCACTTTATATCAAATTCAATTCCAAGTTGATATTTGGCCATGAGAATTTCAAACACAACTTGGAGTTGTATTTGGAAAAGTGAAAAATAAGAAAAAGTTATTTTCACTTTTTTCCATTCTCCTTCTCCCACAAAAATTCACAAACAACACCAATTATATTCATGGACAAACACAACTTCGATTCCAACTTCCAACTTCAACTTTAAAATTTTAGTTTTTATGGCCAAACGCCCACTTAGTTTTATTATTCCTACAAGGATTAGGATTTAGAATCCTGAAGCAGATAGGTAACGAAACCATATACTCCGTATATGAGTATATGGCTTGATTTCTCTATTTAAAAAATACTCCATAAACAAATAAATAACTATTCCTTACATAGCGAGTACGTGTCCGAGTTTAAGAATGGACATGGAAATATATTTCAATCATTTTTATGGAAATAAAAAATATGATTTATACTCATTAATTCTGAAAGTTATTAAAATTATTCACATATTTGACACAGAATTATTATTTATAATGAATTAGAATTAATGAGTATAAATCATATTTTTTATTTCCATAAAAATGATTGAAATATATTTCCATGTCCATACTTAAACTC
>NW_025834560.1:0-1002 GCF_002878395.1 Capsicum annuum
TACACATGGATTTACTATTTTATCTATTTCTATCTTGTCGCAGATTATGTTTCTGATATCTTCACCAGGTTCACCCAACAAAGACATAATTCTTGATCATAATATAAGTTACTATAACTTTATTGTATTACTCCTCAAATTTTTGACAATCTTAGAATTGAACAACAAGTCCCAAGTCAAATTTGGTAGAAAACGTTTGACCTCTAATATGAGACTTTTTATGTCAATTCAAATTTAGTTGAATTCTAATGCAGGTACTGAACACTTTAAATTTTATAATAAAAATAAATAAATAAATTAATTAATTGAAGCCATATGTATAGATTTACATTAAAATAAGAAAAGTTTATCAAGTTTACCTCAAATCACAAGGAATAATTCCTGAAATTATTGATGGTCTCCTTATACCTAAGCAAACACCAAACAACTAATAAATAAAAATCAAATCGATCTTCCGAAAGCTTAATCCCAAGAATAATCCTCGGAACGTAGTACACATAATTTTTAACCTTAATGCATAGATAAAGAAAATCTTAAATTAATAAGTATACTAATTATTATGAATTCATAATGAGCTACCAATTTTTTGTGCAGGCGATGATCAAAATAATTTGTCTAAAATTATAAATAAGTAAATTTCATTATTAATGATTATGAATTCAGGATGACAAATAAATGTTTTGTGAGAAATCATTCTAGAATATTAGAAAAACATACTCTTCACAAATTCACTTCAAGAAACTATAATTTTGATAAAACATATGAATATTATATTCATGGTTAAAAGACATAAGAAAAAGTAATAAGACAAACATTAACATCTACAATAAACGAAAAATTCTTAACGAAAGAAAAGCATCTTTGACGATAAAGTTCATGAATGAAATTATGGAATAATAATTATTTTTATATATATAGAAGACTCTAAACCGAAAAGAAAATAAAAAGGTCAATGTAAAAGATTTTCTACACCAAAACAAAGCCAAAAAAGAAAAAAATTGA
>NW_025834561.1:0-2068 GCF_002878395.1 Capsicum annuum
CTGATCTTTTTCAGGCGATTCCGTTTAGAAAACATTAAAATTCACCGAAAATTCAATCTTTTTTCGACTATTTGTGCTGCTGTTTGCGTTCACAGAGTTCCGGCAACTAGATTTCTAAGGTTTCTCATATTTTTGGGCTCGGATATTCACACGCATTTTTGGACTTCTGTTCGAGTCAGGTTTGGGGGGTCATCGTGGTTCTAACTGGTTTTATTTGATTCGGGAGTTTGAGTTCGAGGTCTGTCAGATGTGGTTCATTGGTCTCGGGTCTTCTGTCAGTTCAAGTTGGTCGGATAAAAGCCCCAATTTAAGGTCATATCCTCATCTTATTCTTATTCTTAGTTCATTTTTATTATGGTGAGTGGTTGATTATTGTCGTCTTGACTTTCTCTTTATCTTATGCGTGAGATGAATGATGAATGTCGAATATTATTGATTGTGGATTGCTGAAATATTATTGTGAATTGATAGTTGAAGCATGTGTTAATCATGTGATTGAGTATGAAATTGGGGATGGGAATTGCAAGGTTGATAAGATGAATTTGGATTACCTTTGAGTTTATTGTTGTTATGTTTCATTCAGAATAAATATCAAGTTATAAATCCAATAGCATCATGTTTAGGCCGACAATGGATAGGCAAAAGTAAGTTGGGTAGGCAAAGTTTAGGATCTGTGATTGTTGAAATGATTAAATATTTGTGGAGTGGTTTCAATTTATGCATTGGGATCTATTGTATTCATTGGGCTGGGGAATGCCCCGAGGGATTTGTATTGATTCACCGAAAAATGCTCTGACGTATTATGTATTCGGAGGACGTCCGTTACGAAGGCCCGAAGCATCGGGTAAGGCATTGGATCGTAGTTTAGGATTAGTGTAGGTTAGAGTAGATTTATTTTTCAGTACCTTTCTTTTATCATTTCGGGTTGTAATAATTGAACTGGACATTATTATTTTGGTTTTTGGATTGTTGTTTGATGTTTGTTTATGTTCTTTGTGTGGTTTATACATTTGTGGTGTCTAATTAGCCGATACTCTCCACCAAGTGGCCGTGGTCGAACCACGGGACCGAGGGCCTAACACCTTCCCCTTGGTCAACAGAATTCTTTAGTCAAAATTTTTGTTTGCGGATCAGTTTTACAGAGTCAAAATCATTTTGAAAAGAGTTTTCCAAAGGTGACTTGGCACACTGGATTATACCAAGTGGCGACTCTAAGTTTTGAATATAAATAATCCTTTTCGAAACAAATTTTCATTTTTTATCACTTTGATAATAAAAACCTGTTCAAACGTAAAATGAATTTTTTTTGGAGTTAAAAAAAGGGTGTGACAGCTCTGGCGACTCTACTGGGGACTATTTCAGAATCTGAGCTTTTTTGGAGTTGTATTGGCTTTGTTTGGCATTACGAGTGTATAAGCATTGTTTGTGATTTTTGTTTGTGTTTTCACTATTGTGTGTTTTCGTGCTCTTTGTTTATAGTATTTATCCTATGTGTTATCGCTTTTATATCTGACATCATGTGCATAACCCGAGTCATTCTTTCCGTAACAAGTCTCGTAGCGCACGTCGTGCGCACAAACTCTAGTTGAGTCACCATTATTTTAGGGGGGGAGCCGTTGGATGTATGGAGTAGGTGGAAAGCAAAACAGCCACTATCGACCATATGCTCCCCCGAACGGCCTTGTTAGTAAACCACAACGTAGGTCAGCCTTTAGGTCATTCTTATGTGCATCATATTGAGACCTAGCGGGACTCACACGGTCCTTTATAGGAGACTCACCTTTAATGCATCCCTACGTGTTAAATGTTGCATCTTTGAGGGTAACAGGATCATTTGATGGACCGATTTGGGGAAAACATGTGTTAGAAGTAAAGTGTGTAGACAAGAAAGTGTTTTAAAAAAAAAAAAGAAAAGGTGAATAAAAAAAGAGTTTCGTAGTTTTTAGGTTCTTTATGGCTTTTGTTTTCCACGATTCAAAAATTCAAAAAAAAAAAAGCAAGATTTTTTTTACTTTTTGTACTCATTTTTCAAATATATATATATATATATATATATATATATATATAT
>NW_025834562.1:0-3446 GCF_002878395.1 Capsicum annuum
GGACATAGAACTTATACCTGGCTCCCATACACAAAGGTTCGTTGCAGACTTCTGAACAACGACAATGAAGGAATTCATCCGAGGATTAATTGGAAATTGATACAAAATATCATTACCACTGAATTCCTCAATAGATTTTCCACGCTCCACATCAGATATCACTTTATCCACAGGAATTTAGCTTGTTCGAATGTCATCTCCATTCCCCATAAGAACTTTATCTAGAGATAGATACTCAGTACCTTCCAAGGTCTCAATTTCAATTTGTTGTACATTATAGCCACGATTTAGAGAAATTGTGTTAATGTACCTCTCTGGTAGTTCTCTTATGGGACATTCATCAAACAATTGGACTGAGAGACTATCCGTACTCGTACCTTCTTCCCGAGGAATTTCAACTGAAGTTTGTGATCGCGTTTCAGCAAATACTGTGGGGCAGCCATTGGTGAAACTTTCGTCAAACACCTTGTGCACATCTATTTTGCTTTGAGGTTCAGATTTCTCATCATAGCATTGCTGCAAAGGTGTCGTGGTTGTATTGCTTTTATATGGATGAACATATTTAGCGTAAGGCGAAAGTACCCGTGACTTACCCAAGCCTGATGAGATAGCCTCAAAACGACTTTGGTTCTCAGCACGGAAGCTACATGCTAGAGATTTGCGAATCTCCCTCCCGCAAACTCCAATCCTTTCTGTTTAAATCGAATTCTCACCTTATCAGCGAAATGTGGCCAATCAATTAATTGATTATTCTTTAATAACCACTGGTACCACTCCAATGCTTCGCCATAGAGATAAAATGAAGCCACGGTGAGCTTTTGATCTTCCTAAATTTTATAGAAATAGAAATAGAAATAGTGCTCTGCTTGGACTATTAGGCCCGAATTCTTGCCAAGAACTTCTAATTTGGCGTCCATAACTTTTTTGGGAGGTTCAAAAGAGGTCGTGGCATTTTTTACCCAAAACGTCCAGCAACATCAACCTAAATTCAGTGAGATCTTTAGAGATAGAATCCTTCATTTATTTGATTGAATCACGAACTGAATCATCAACAAAAGCCTTGAATACTTTTTGGTCCTCCATTTGAGAGACCTCTGGATGGAAGCACCAATGTAACGAACCCGAATTCTCAACTCAACTATTAATACACGGAGTAAACGAAACTAATAAACTTTGATTAATAGACAAGAGAGAAATTACAAAATGAAGGAGCATGAATAGTAGTAGAAGGGGATGAGAGGATTAGAGAAAATTGGGATGAGAAACATCGACTTTGCCTAAGCAATTATCACAATTTGCATAACCTATTTTGCTCCCACAAGTGCTATTTATGAACCCGGATCCCACACATTGCCACTTAATATGGTCTTGGGCTGTTTTGCCAGTACGGATCAAGGCCCATTCATAACAATTTTCCTTTCAAGCATGCAGTTATTGTGTTGCACAGTAAAGCTATAAATGCAGTTATTGTGTTGGCAAGTGTCATATCTCTTATTTTTGTTTTTTGCTTTCCCCATGTATTGTTATACTATTTACATGTCTGATTAAGAGTTAGCTTTAGCTTGTATCAGACTGAAAAAGAACTTCAGAATGTAGCTGATTGATAGAGCTTTATTTGGAATCAGAAATGAAATATTATTCATTACTGAAGAATTCATTATTGAAAACTTTCGGTGGTCAGCATTGAAATTACGCTGCACTTATTGTTCATTTCTTCGCTTTAGTTGGAGTCATTTTCTATGATGAGACCAAATTTGTGCTGCCGAAAATGATAAAGGTACTATCCTTGTGACATTTTAGCGCGGCACTCTTTAGTCCAATTGAATAGGGTCAGGATCGGAGGTGTCTTGGAGAACAAAAGGGAAAGTGGTGGACATGTCAATAATGTCTAAAAAGTTTAGCAATAGTTGCAACTATAATATACAGTTTATTTTGATGAATAACATCCTATGTTTGATCTAACGTAACAACAACAATAACAACATATCGAGTGTAATAGCACAACTGCGGTTTGGAAAGGATAAACCTTATCCTTATATTGGAAAGTCAGAAGGTTGTTTCCGATAGACCCTTAGTTCAATATTTGATATAAACGTGGTGAATTAGAACTACGATGCCAAATATGAAAGAGAACACATTACAGGAATCTAGTCTATTCTTTGAATAGCAAAAATAGATTGCACTGCAAACTTAAAATGAAATGTTTGCGACCTTAAACTTAAATGGTGCTATCAATTCGGGCATACCAATTATACTCTAGAACTCTACTCTATGGACTTAGTTAACATGCTCAACAACACTGGGGCAACCAATATGAAGCTCAAACCGATGATAGACTCCATCAACAACATCAAAAACAAAGTGCAGATGCAAGTTCTACACTGTTATAGAGAAGGAAATCAAGTTGCAGACTTCTTAGAAAAAATGGCCTCCTACTCAAACCAAACTCTCACCACTCACTCTTACAACATTCTTCAGAGACAAGCTAGAGGAGCTTTCTTGCTAGATAAATGGCAACTTCCAAGCATTAGATGTAAATATGATGGAGCTAATTTCTTTGTAAGTTAAATTAGTTTCATGTTTGTTTCATCTCCTAGAAGGTACTAGTTGATTTTGTAAGCCTTCTAGTCTTTTGTAGGTGTTGGTTTCACCTAGGCTTAGTGTTGTATTGAGCCTCTGCTCCTTTTTTTGTAATACAACACAGCCCGAAAAAAAAAAATGTTTGCGACTGGCATTTGTTCACATTGTTTCTGCATAGGCTGCATTGGCAAATATGTTACTAAAAACATAGTACTAGAAAATGTTTGCGTTGTCAAGTGTCCAGATATTGGTTGTAAGGCTGTAATTAAACCAAAGTTATGAAGAGAAATTGTTCCTAAGGACTGTCTAAATCTCTTGTTTTGGGTTCGCATAAATTGTACTATCCTTATAAGTACTGTTCAGTAATGTTGGTGGTCAATGGGAGTGACGCACTGTGATAGACACTGAGTGTCCTAATTGTCATAGATTGTTTTGTGCTCAGTGCAATCTACCGTGGCATGACGGATTGGAATGCAAGGAGTTTCACGAAGACAAAAGTGCTTGAATTCAGGAAAGGGTAAACTTGTACATCTAATAAACTCAAAATGAATATCATGTGTGGAGATGTAGTAGTTGAGTTTTAACACAACACATGAAGACATGAGAGTTTGAGTTGAAAAAAGAGTTTCATTTTAACTCTAAAAATCCAAGAGGTTCAATGAAGTAAGAAGTCTCATATAATGAAAGTCTCTATGGAGAGTTGTGTTTAAATAGAGGCAGTGACTAGTAAGTAACTCACACACTTAAAAAGCAAACTACAATTGACAAATTGACTTGGCAGTTCACAGCTTGAGGGAACACGTAGTTGAACATGGTTCTATTGCATAGATAGTAAGGAGTCTTAGTTTCTTTAATAGGTTTGGTTC
>NW_025834563.1:0-1131 GCF_002878395.1 Capsicum annuum
TATATAATCTGTTTGCCTTATTTGCCTGATTTTCTACTTAGGGTTCACTTGTTTGTGTACCTGTGTTGAGTTGATTTTTAATGCTTTTGTGTACTGTTTAAGTTCCATCCACTATTGCAGTTTTTATGCATTGGCATTTACAATATTTGTATCTGTTGTATATGTCGCTTATTATCTTGGGTGATTGATGTTATTTGTTTGGCTAATTGTAAAAAGATTCTTGTTGATTATTCCTATTAGGAAGGCTTTAACTTTAAAGATTCTTGTTGTGATGCTTTTTGTTGTTAGGCTAAATCTTTTAATAAGTAGTTTAATTTAATATATGGTTCCTGTATCAATGATGCTAATACAACATGCTAGTAAACTTAAAACTTTTAAATGTTTGATTTTTTTTAAGTAAATTGTTTTAGATTTCTAATGGATGATGTTCTTACAATTTTTTAGGCTGCCAACTATTTGAACATCAAGAGCCTTCTAAATCTCACTTGTCAGATTGTGGCTAACATGATCAAAGGAAAGACTCCAGAGGAGATCCGCAAGACCTTCAACATCAAGAATGACTTCACACCTGAAGAGGAGGAGGAGGTCACGAGGGAGAATCTTGGGCCTTTGAGTAAAGAAGTGCTCGTATTCTGATGCTATAAACACTTTCTATTAGTAGTAAATATGTTTTCGATGGATGTTTGCTTTTGAAACCTTTAGATTTTGTTGTTCTTAAATTTTGCGTCACAATTTTTAAGTGGTGGTTGTTCAATGAGAAGATTTGTTAAAATCTATTTGCTTATATATTTACTTGGTTTATTGGGTTGTTATGTTTTTATTTGATTGTTGCTGGAGATTTAAGTTGTTCCTGGTGTTACTTTCAAGTGTTGTTGCTTTAAGTTGTTTTTTAGTTAGTGGCATATTTGTGTTGTGGAGGCATCTGCTTCTTGAGTAATGAACTTTTAGTAGGAAATAAGTACTTCTCCTCCTCCTAAAGCGAGGACTTTCTTTTAGCTACCGGCCCAAATAAAAGAGATTAGCCTCATTTGGAAGTGCTGAGTCCCCACATCCTGACTTCAATGTTGGCATGATATTCTAAATGATTCTTGGTATATGCTATTTGAGTGTGTAATCTAGCGGGATTTGAAA
>NW_025834564.1:0-3946 GCF_002878395.1 Capsicum annuum
TATTGCGACTTACTTCCAAAGAAGAGTAGTGATTATGAAATGATAAGCACAATAGTAATTTGGATTTTAACTGTCGATCCACGCTTCTAGGTTCTATCTACGTAATTATTAGGTTTCATCTAATAACTAGAGACTCAAAAGGTAATAGTATACTTGGATCAAGATAATGTTTACTGGTGTGACACCCCGAGACTTGAATGGTAATGGGTGAGATCTTTCTACTCATCCAAAATACGGTAAAAGGTACATAACCTATCAATTCTCCATGGAAGGTATTAGATTGGCTTAACAACACACGATAAACCTACAGAGTTGATAATCCATAGGGAACAAAATCCTAGTATTCACATACAACTTATTTCAACCAAGTTAATACTGTTCTTTGTTCGAGATTACTAAAAACAACCCCCCCCATTTACTTTTTTTTTCTTGCCCATTGATTACAATTACTAAGATTTGTAAAGCCATGTATTCCATTGGTATTCGACCCTACCCTTAGTTGGGTTACTATAACTTGAAAGTGACCATACCATCATCTAAAAAGAGGTATTTCTTGGACGTCATCAAGAAATTAGCGATGTTGCCGGGGAACATTGTATTTATTAGTGAATTTAAGATTGTTGCAATTTTTAGTCTTTTATTTTGGGTTTTGTTCTTAACTGGGCATACACCGGTGTATACCTAGAACATGGAGTAGAGGAAAACCCTTACTCCCAGTCAATTCAAATCTAGAGAACATCCTACAAACACCTGGTAGGATCTCTGAATAGGAAAGAGCTCATAATTTGAAAAGGGTTCGTGATGTTGTACCTCATTCCGAAGGAGTGTATGCTATTGTTGATCATCAAATAGGTGAGATATTATCTCATGATGAAGCCAAAAGAATGCAATGGAAGAATTTCAGTGAGTATCTAAAGAAGCCAATCTAAATGAGCAGAGATAAGCAGCAGACCACTGAACAACACTTGATTTAAACCAGAACTGAGCTAGAGGTGCTCATGTTAAAACAATCCTAGCATATTAGTACATACAGCTATATATAGATAATGAAGAGGATCTGGGATATGTTTATCCAACCGAGACTAGAGCGATAGTACCTCTTGTTTTGCCCCCAAGTATTCAATTTGACATCATGAATACTATAATCTAACTTCTAAATTTAAAGGGTGTGTTTGCAAGATTTTCTATCGATGATGTAAATTTACACCTAGTAAATTTCCTTGGGATCTGTACCTCGTATACTATTCTAGAGGTAGATCAAGAAGCACTTAGACTAAGGCTTTTCCCTTTCTCACTTATAATAGAAGCATCGTTATGGTTAGGGGAATTTCCAAGAGGCTCTATCAAGACTTGGAATGAATTGTGTAGGCAATTCTTAAAAAGGATCTTTCCTCTATGAAGAATATTGCATCTCAAGGATGAGATCTATAACTTTAGGTAGCTGTAGCCAAAGTCCATGTATGAGGTTTGGTTTAGGTTTAAGAAGAAGTTGATCATGGTGCCAAATCATCAGGTATCAGGGACGAGCATGTGAGAGATATTCTACAGATACCTGATCATCAGTTCCAGAGCTATGGTAGACACCATCTGTAGAGAGACTTTTACGAGACTACATTGGGAGACATCTTTGAAAATGTTAGATTAAATCTCACTCATTAATCGAGGGTGGCAAACTCAATAGTGAAGACGGGATCTGGTGCTTATGATATTGGAGGCTCCTGCGAATAAAGAGTAGCTGATGATGCAATGGATTAAGAAATTTTGTTACCAAAGACTAATTTAAGGGTGCTAGAAAAGTAGTTTGGAGCAGCGACTTTTGAGAAAGTGAATGCAGTAGCAATACAGGGGTCAGCTTCCAAAGCATACGAGTTAGAATTAGTAACAAAATCTAATTATTTGGATCATCAAATAGCGGATTTTTTATCCCAAGGACAAGGTAACAAAGGTCAAAATTATTATGATAGATTCAAAGACCACAACAAAGAGTGAGATGGTGATAGGAGGAATAAGAATGACTATAGAGAGAAGGGATATAGGTACATTCCACCTGGTAGACGCAATGCAGAATACAAAATAGAGAAGTGCTAGCTAAGCTAGTGAAGGGTCAAGAAAGTCAGGAGACTAGCATTAAGGAGATTAAAGCTGATATTTAAGGTTGATCTAGAAGGTCAATTCACATGCCAATGCTATTAAGCAATCGGAGCACCTGTTTAGGCTGATGTCAACAACTTTGAACCAGAGGTAGCCAGGTACCCTTCCAACCAACATAATGCAAAATCTGAGGAACAATGGTTATGTACTTGCTATTAGCAAGAGATATAGTATCACTTCTATGGATCTCCCCCTGCCTACTAAGGAAGTTATTGATAATGAGAAACCTACTACTGAGTTTAAGAAAGTAACAAGTGATAAAGGTACAGTTGCTGAAGATAATGGTAAGGGTTTGGTCACTAAGAAAAAAATCACATAGATCCCGAGACCACCCCAACCTTTTCCTCAGTTATTGAGACAAAAGAAATAGAAAGGTAATTTCAAGAGGTTCATTGAGATGATGAAAGAATTGAGCTTCAAAAAACCCCTTCTTGAGGCGTTAGAGCAGATTCCTAGATATACAGAGTTCATAAAACAGTTGGTCAGAAAGAAAAATGGAGCAACTTTTGAGGATATTGATGATGTGCACAACTGTAGTGCAATAACGACTAGGTCCTTGGTGCAGAAAAGAGTGATTCTAGAGCATTCATTATACTGTGCACCATTGGGTTATCTCAATTCTCCCAATCCCTATATGACTTAGGGTCTAATATTAATTTGATATCACTGGCTGTATTCAACTGATTGGGCATGAACCCTCTAAAACTGACTTCAATGTGGCTATTGATGGCTGGCTACAAAGTGAAGAATCTTGTGAAAATCTCATTTGATGTGATTATGAGGGTGGATAACTTTATTTTTTTGGCTAACTTTTTCATTTTGGACTGTTAGGTTGACACCAAGACGCCCATTATACTGGGAAGAGAATTTATAGACACAGGTAGAGCTATGGTTGACATGGGAAAAGGTGAGCTGAAATTAATAGTTAACTGTGAGGACGCAATATTCAGCATATCAAAGCCAATGAAACATCCAACTGACATATAGGTAGTGTGGAAGATTGGTTGGTTTAATGACCCTGGAGGGATATGGTTGACATGCAATTTTTGGTAAAGTCTTAGTAACCAACATAGCCACGTCGTGCCGCGACGATAAATCAAGAGTTGAGTGTGAGGCAACCCACTATATTTTAATGAACATGTTTTTCTTGTTTTTGAATTTTTGTAGGTTTTTAACTTTTGGACCTTACCTGAAATACGATAAAAAATTCTACATTCATTGATTTGCAGGTAAGGGGATAGTGTGATCAGCCCTTCATGGTTTTTATCATTAATAATAAATTCAAAAAAATTAAAAAATCTTTCTCATTACATAAATTACAAGGAAAATATGTTTCTTCATATCTCTAGCTTCAAGAACTACGCACATCTGATTCTCATCTTAATGAGATACGTAGGCAGTCCTTCATGGATTCGGTGAATATATATATATATATATATATATATATATATATATATATATATGTTTTTCCTT
This sequence comes from Capsicum annuum, assembly GCF_002878395.1. NCBI lineage: Eukaryota > Viridiplantae > Streptophyta > Magnoliopsida > Solanales > Solanaceae > Capsicum > Capsicum annuum. Next base: position 3,625 of record NW_025834564.1, read on the forward strand.
CTAAACAAATAAGAAAAGAGTTTTTGATCTGTGTATAAAAATAAATTTATTTATTTTCAAAATTAAAAAATATGTTTTTATCATTATTAATAAATTCAAAAATATAAAAAAATATTTCTCATTTCTCAAATTAAAAGAAAAATGTGTTTCTTCATATCTCTAGATTCAAAAACTACGGACACCTGATTCTCATCTTGTTGAGATACGTCGGCAGTCCTCGATGGATTCGGTGATCTTAATAAAATCATTGTCTGTCCTATTAAAAAAAGTTTTTGATCTTTATATATGTATAAAAAATATATATTTTAATATATATATATAT
>NW_025834565.1:0-7621 GCF_002878395.1 Capsicum annuum
AAGGGTGTCACTTTAACCTTCTTATACTCCAATTACATTCACATGCCGTGCATATTCATACAACATCCTCTAATATCAAGTTTGGATTCATTTATCCTTCCAACCAATCCATTAAACCAAATTGAGCCATAGACATAAATAATCATCAATTCAATAGTATATCACCATATCCACCTTCCATAACTCAATTACCATATCCACCTTCCATAACCCAATTACCATATCTACCTTCCACAATTCAATACAACCAAACCATGCAAAATAGTCCATAACCCTATTTCCATCACCTTTCAATAACAACCAATACATATAATCCTCTATCACATATATACATATGAAAAAGAACAAGACAAACAATATTCATACCTTAGAATTCACCTCTTGATTATGCAATCCTGTTTACACAAATAATAAGTGCCGTTCGAAGCTCTCGAGATGACAAACGCAGTTATCGGATTACTTTGGAATTTCTACGGTTGAATCAAAAGTAATTTAAAGGTCAAATTTGGCTAAGGTTTGTTCTTTCTCAATGATTGATGATGAAAATGAGTTTTTGAACTCATATACATGTATATATACACATATTCCCGTCCATAATATCATAGGGAATGACCAAAGTGCCTTTAAAATTTAAATAATGTCAAATCTGTCCTTTGGTGGACTGTTTTGATAAGCTAAAGTAGATAGACCATAACTCTTTGATCCGATATCAGATTTGGGTGAAATTGGTATCGTTAGAAATATAATTCAAAGGGATTTCATTTCATATAAAGTAGGCCACCCATTTCGTCCTGTACAAGGAGTTATGGTCGTTTGAAGTTGACCCTAAAAATCTGTTTTGAGAGGCTGAAGTAAAACGAGTATAACTCCTTACTCAGACGTTGGATTTGGATGAAACCAATTGCATTGGAAAGAAGACTCAAAGATATTTCTTTTCATAGGTAGCATCTCTCCTAGTTCATTATATTAAGGGAGTTATGATTATTCAAAGTTGACCCAAAAAATTGGCTGGCCTCAGTAGTTTGTGTTCAGGAAATTTTCCTGCACATTTACTATTCCCAAATATCCCGGCCACCGTTTTATAGTTTCGAACGTGCTCGATTATATACGAAACCTATCCGTTTTTAAAAATCTTTATATCTTTGGAAAGCTTATTCAATAACCTTCGCATGGAACCATCGACGGGCAAATTCCGGTATAAATAAAAAAAATTAATTCCATATAAATAAGACCAATACACGTACTTGAATACGCCAATACATGTACTTAAATATGGGGTGTTACATCCTTCCCCCCTTTAGGACATTCGTCCTCGAATATTAGTGTAGTTATTCAACCGAAACAAGTTCAAGTCCATCATTAATATTCACATCATCACATAAATACCATGCATATATAAAAAACTTACTTGTTAATGTTCTAACTCCGTTTCTTGAACTTCCTCTTCATCTTTGAACAAATGAGGGTACTTAGATTTCATTGCTTCCTCAGCTTGTCATGTAATCTCTTCCCTTTGACGATTTCTCCAACGTACTTTCACCGATGCTATCTCTTTATTTCTCATCTTCTTAACTTGGCGATCTAGAATAGCAATAGGTACTTCCTCATAGGTAAGATATTCCGTAATTTACACATCCTCAGTAGAAGTGATATGTGATGGATCTCCGATGCACTTTCGAAGCATTGACACATGAAAACCGGATGTACTGATGAGAGCTCTTGGGGTATCTCTAATTCATATGCAACTTGTCCAAACCTTCGAGTGATCTTATATGGGCCTATATAACGTGGACTCAACTTTCCTTTCTTGCCAAATCTCATTACCCCTTTTATTGGTGATACCTTCAAAAATACCCAATCACCTATAGAAAACTCTAGCCCTCTTCTTCTACTATCCGCATATGACTTGTGTCGACTTTGGGCTATTTTCAGTCATTGCTGAATTACTTTAACCTTCTCCATGTCTTGATAAACAAGATTCGGTCCGAACAAAAGAGTTTCACCCACTTCAAACTATCCTATTGGTGATCTACACTTCCTTCCATACAAAGCTTCATTTGGTGCCATTTTGATACTTGAATGATAGCTATTATTGTAGGCAAACTCAATAAGAGGTAAATGATCATCCCAGTTGCCCTTAAAATCTATTACACAAGCTCGTAGTATATCTTCAAGTGTTTGGGTGGTACGTTCTGCTTGTCCATCTGTTTGAGGGTGAAAAACTATACTCAACTTCATTTGTGTTCCCAAACACCTCTGAAAAGACTTTCAAAAATTTGCGGTAAATTGGGTTCCTCGATCTGATATAATAGAGATTGACACTCCATGTAATCGGACTATCTCTTTAATGTATAGCTTCGCATACTCTTCAACTGTGTAAGTGGTCCTAAATGGTAGGAAATGTGCAGATTTGGTAAGCCTATCAACAATCACCTATATAGAATCAAACTTTTGGGATGTACGAGGTAAACCAATAATGAAATCCATGTTGATCATGTCCCACTTCCAGGTTGGAAGATCAATGCATTGCATATGACCTCCGGGTTTTTGGTGCTCAACTTTAACTCTTTGACAATTTGGACATTCAGCTACAAATTCTTCAATGCTCTTCTTCATGTCATTCCACCAATACATATCTTTCAAATCTTGATACATTTTGGTTGATCCTGGATGAATAAAATACCTTGAAAAATGTGCCTCTGTCATAATCTTCTTTCTTAGCCCGTCTACATCCAGCACACACAATCGATTTTAGCACTGAAGTACTCCTTCTCGCGTAAGCTCAAATGCCTTGGTCGCACCACTCTGAACATTCTCCTTAAGTTGTAATAAAATAGGATCTGCATATTGCTTCTCTTTCACTTCAGCTACTAATGAAGATTCCGCAGCATTATGTACGATAAGCTCTTCATTCGGAGTTTCAAGAAGGCGAACTCCCAAACTAGCTAACTGGTGAAGATCTTTAATCATCCCTTGCCTTTCTATAGGTGCCATCATAGCCTTACGACTTAACACATCAGCTACCACATTTGCTTTCCCTGGATGGTACAAGATATCAACATCGTAGTCCTTTAATAGTTCAAGCCATCTTCGCTGCCTTAAATTTAGATCCTTCTGATTAAAAATATATTGCAAGCTCTTATGGTCAGTATATATATCAACATGAACCCCATATAAGTAGTGGCGCCATATCTTTAAAGCAAAAATAACTGCTGTCAGCTCAAGATCGTGTGTAGAATAATTTTTCTCATGTGGCCGTAATTGTCTAGAAGCATATGCTATTACCTTACCATGCTGCATCAATACACATCCTAAACCAATTCTGGAAGCATCACAATACACTGTATACCCTTTGGTGCCTTCTGGAAGTACCAACACGGATGTAGAAATCAACTTGTTCTTTAAATCTTGAAAACTCTTCTCACAGGCATCATTCCATTGAAATTTGGATGCTTTATGGGTTAGCTTGGTTAAGGGTGCTGAAATGGAAGAAAAGCCTTTAACAAACCTTCTATAATAACCGGCCAACCCGAGAAAACTACGAATCTCCGTAGGTGTTGTGGGCCTTGGCCAGTTCTTCACAGCTTCTATCTTTTGAGCATCAACCTTTATCCCTTCACTAGATACAATATGACCCAAAAATGCCACCGACTTTAACCAAAACTCACATTTAGAGAACTTTGCATAAAGCTTACAATCACGAAGAGTCTGCAATGCCTGTCGTAAGTGATTGGCATGGTCCTCTTCTGATCTAGAATAAACTAGAATATCATCTATAAAAACTATCACAAATACATCCAGGAATGGCTTGAACACCTTATTCATCAAATCCATAAAAGCTGCGGGTGCATTTGTTAGCCCAAATGACATAACTAGAAACTCATAATGACCATACCGTGTTCGGAAAGCTGTCTTGGGTATATCCTTCTCTTTGACCCTCACTTGGTGGTAACCTGATCTCAAATCAATCTTAGAAAAGCACTTGACTCCCTGTAACTGATCAAATAAATCATCAATTCTTGGGAGAGGATATTTATTCTTAATAGTCACCTTATTCAATTGCCGATAATCAATACACATCCTCAGCGAGCCATTTTTTTTGCGTACAAATAACACTGATGCTCCCCAGGGGGACATACTAGGCCTTATGAATCCCTTCTCTAGCAAATCTTTCAATTGCTCTTTCAATTCTCATAATTTTGCTGGGGACATTCTATACGGAGGAATGGAGATTGGTTGGGTGCCTGGTATTACATCAATACCAAACTGTACTTCTCGTTCAGGAGGCAAACCTGGAAGATCTTCAGGAAATACATCAGAAAATTCATTTACCACCGGAACAACGTGAAGAGTTGGTGGCTCCGCTTCTGTATCCCTTACTCTAACTAAATGATATATGTATCCCTTGGAAATCATTCTTCTTGCCTTAAAATAAGAAATAAATCTACCTCTTGGCGCACTAATTTTACCTTTCCATTCAAGGACTGATTCATTTGGAAAATGGAAATATACCTTTTTCGTGCAGCAATCAATTGTGGCATAACAAGACGCCAACCATTACATACCCATTATAACATCAAAATCTACCATTTCTAACTCCACAAGATCAACCATCGTATCACGACCACAAACAGTTACTATGCAGTTTCGGTAAACCCTTCTAGCTATAATAGCTTCCCCAACCGGTGTGGACACTTCAAATGGATTAACTAACAGTTCGGGTATTCTTCCAAACTTTCCAGCAACCAATGGAGTAACATAAGATAATGTAGAACCGGGATCAATTAAGGCATATAAATCGAATGAAAAGATAGACAACATACCCGTAACCACATCTGGGGAAGCCTCTAAATTTTGTCGATCCGCTAGAGCATACGTACGATTTTGAGTCCCGCTAGAACTCATGGCTCCTCTATCACCTTTAACATGACCCATTGGTTGTGCACCCCTTCCTGAATAAGGCATCGATAATGATAATGCAACAAATGACCCCGTAGGTCATGTCATACCCCCTATGCCCCTTCGTGGGCATTCTCTCATCATATGCCCCGACATACCGCACCAAAAGCAAACATTGGTCCCCAGCCGACATGCGCCCAAATAATACCTTCCACATTTATTGCATGGCTCTCGAGGAGGTCTCGATTGGCTCATATTCCCTTGCCCTTGGTACCCCACTATCCGCGAACTCTAACTCTCACTTCTATGCCTAAATTGATTTCCTCTGGACCCTTGGAACTGTGGTGGGGCACTAGCTGCAGAATAAGAGGATAATAGCCTAGGTGGTCTAGCAGAAAACTGTGGTCTAAAACCTCCTTCGGATGCCATGAACTGCCCTGTAGATCTGGCCCTCTTGGAATATCCTCTTTCTAATTCCTGTGTTCTTCTCTTCTGCCTCTAATCTTTCATTTTCTGTGCAAAAGCTTGGATTCTCGCTATGTCCATATCTTTGTTCAAAGTGGCAATAGTACAATCTCTAACCAGATATAGATCTAGCCTATCCACATATTGATGAACTCTGTCATCCATAGTAGCTACAATATTAGGATCATATCTCGACAAGGAATTAATTCGGAGACTGTACTCCCTCACGCTCATATTCCCCTGATGAAGATTTAAAAACTGATCTGCACGGGCCTGACGAATCTTGAATGGAAGATAATGATCAAGAAATGCCTCTTTGAACTCCTTCTAAGTAGCTGGGGGTGCATCAATACCCCTAGATCGTTTCCAGTCCTCATACCATTATATAGCCTCCCCTTTAAATCTATACGCCGCTAACTCCACTGTCTCTCTATCCATTACATGCATAACATCTAAGGCCCTTTGAATTTGATCAATAAAGTTCTGTGGGTCCTCGTTAAGATCTGATCCAATAAAAGTGGGAGGATCCATCTTAAGAAAATCCTGTGTTCGAAGGTAGCCTCCCTATCTGTACCACTAGAACCCGTGGTAGGAATGGCTTGCCCTTGAGCTTGCCTAGCAACTATACGAGTCAAAAGTTGCACTGCATTTCTAAGATCTTGATCAACAGCATTAATAGGTGGATCTGGGGATATAGTTCTCCTCCCCCTTATTTCTTTTGGACTGGAGGAAGTTTCGGATGCATGCTCAGCTGGAGCCTTACTTTGATTAGCTGGTATAGTGGGTGGCTTACTAGTCCCCTCTCCGGCAGCCACATCTACTTGCTTACCGGTATTCTTGCTTCTGGTAACCGGCATCATTACTATAATAAGAGAAACAGATGGATTTAGTGGTCAACTATGACTTCATATACAATATAGGCTCTATCGCACGATCTAAGACATGAAGATAAAAAACAATTCCTAAATGTCCATAGCCTCCTGTTTATAGATGCGGTGCACAACACACCGATAAACAAGACTCTACATAGATACGACTTTGTAGACTCACTAGGACAAACTTCTCTGATACCACTTTTGTCACGCCTCAAATCCTATTGGGGCGGACTGGCACCCGTAACCGAGGAGGCCCGGGAGAACCAGTTCATAACCTTATGCTTCCCATGCATACCTCTATGACAACCCAAAATTCAGACAACATCATGTCGCATATAAAAGGAAATAATCACCTGTATAATCTCGATCACACATATATATGTATATACAATACTTGGCCGTTGGAGCCATTACGTCTATTAATAAAACACCACCTTGACTGTACATTAGGTCTAGAAAGCCTCTAGACAATACACAGAGTTTAACTAAGGTCGGGACACACCCCGCCATATAACTAACTTCTATACAATACCAAAAGTGACTGGATATGACACAGAAAGCCCCGAAGCAAACTGGAGCTCACCAAAAGTAGCTGGATATCCTGGCTCCTACTTGTACGGTGTATGAGCTGAGGTACCTGTGCCTGCAGCATGAAATGCAGGTCCCCCGTGGGGGACGTCAGTACGAAATATGTACTGAGTATGTAAAGCTGTAGATAATCACATATGATATAGGAGCTCAATAGAAATCAGAAACAAGTGAATAAATCGTAATAGGAGTGGACCACACTTATTAGAACTTGTGACAATCTGTACATTGCATTTATTCAATCACTTTACCTTCGTTCTTATCATCTTTGTAACCATTACTGTACTGTACTGTGACCATTAGACTACCTCCAGTACATATCAACTGGGATCGACCCATGATAGGCTTATGCCCCTGGGATACCACCCATAAACACATAAATAGGGATCGACCCATGATAGGCTTATGCCCCTGGGATACCACCCGATAAGAGAGAACTTCCATCACTTAGTTCAATTAATCTTTGAGATTGTTATTTCGGTCGCCACCGTATTTTTGATACTTTGAAACAATGATACATCAATAAGAGACATATAAATAGACTATCAATGCAATAACAATGAAGTAAGAACTCATTGGCACATCAATGAAGTGTTTTGAAGTCATCAATGCCATAACAATGAAGTAGGAACTTATTGGTATATCAATGAAACGTTTTAGAGTCATTAATAGCGCATGGATCTTGTTTGAGTAACCGGATACCTTCTGAAATTTATTAGTGCAATAAACAGGTAAGATTTGGAAAACAAGTAAGTATTGGAATGTCTTGACATCTTGTAGGGTGGAAACAAGTT
>NW_025834566.1:0-1335 GCF_002878395.1 Capsicum annuum
TGTCATTTAAGTGCTAATTAATTGAAATTATTTATTCATTTTTTATAAGTGTCCAAAATCATGAAGGAGATGAAGAAAGAAGTGATGAAGAAATTGACAAGATTTTTGAATTGTTGATAGAGGCTTTAATATCGATCTTTTTTATTTTGAATATTGTGAAACTTATTGCCACTCGAATTTGTGGTAAAACTAATGATCATTTGACTTTAACATTTTTCTTTTGGGTTTAGATTACGGATTATTATTAATGAAAGATTTTGTTGTGATGTGTGTATATTTATTTCAATTGGTATTTGAATTGTTAATGGTATTTGAAGTAGTTGGAATAGGTAGCAAAAATCGTTGCAATAGCTAATTATAATAGTTGCAAGAGGTAGCAAAAAAATGTTGCAAAAGACCTAAAAAACCGTTGCAATAGGTGTCAAAAAGAGTTGCAATAGGTAGTTAAAAATCGTTGCAAAAGATCAATAAGCGATGCAGTAGATATCCGAAAGTTGTTGCAATAGGGTTATTGCAACGCTTTTCCATCGTTGCAATATAGTCTATTGCAATGGTTCTTAACTGTTACTATAGACGATACAAAGCGTCGCAATAGGAGGTTAGGAAAACTGTTGCAATAGGTCTATCTAACCGTTGCAATACCGTTGCGATAGACCTATCCCAACGCTAACATACTCAACGCCTGCCTAACTGTTGCAATAGATCTATGCCAACGGTTTTTTTGTCTATTACAATGATTTTTGAACCATTGCCATAGGGCTAATTTCTTGTAGTGTCTCATAAAAGAGTTTAGGCTCCGAGTTGAATGTTCAAATTCTCTTAACATAGTATTAAGAAGTCCAGTTATACAAGTATTTTTTCTTTACCTATATGATGTTCTGAGTTTCTTTCTCACCTTTTCTTGTCGATCCACGTATTTTACTCCAAGCTCATTTCATAGATTAATGATCCTATTTTCTTCAGCTCTAATTCAGATAAACCCACTCTTTATCATGTCGAGAGTAATCAAGTTTATATGATGTATTTGGTGTACGTGTAAAATTCATGAAATGGGTTACTCATGCAAAAAGAGCCTCATGACTCTCTCATTAATTATGTAAAAATTTTAAATGAATTTATAACATCTTGAATCACTTTATCTCCATTTAAAATTTTTGAAATGAATACTCAAATTCTTTCGCATTTTCTAAGAGTTTGTTTAAATTGAGTAGGATCATTTCCTTAATAAGCAATTGACTTTGAAGTAAAAAAGTTTATGTCTATTCAATAATTTCACAAATAGTTTGTGAGATACTATTTAATAAGAACATAAAATTAATAACCCGTAAAGTTGCA
>NW_025834567.1:0-1298 GCF_002878395.1 Capsicum annuum
TTGTCACTACTCTCTTTTCTGAACATCAACCTTTCTTTCGAACAAGTAGCGTTTTAAGGTATATCCTCTATGTTTGCAACCACAAGAATTCAAGATAAGCGAAGGGAGTATGATGTAAACAAATCAATGCATAATGAATTCAAAACCCAAAGTGATAGATTGTATGCTACAAGGCTTCCATAACTCTAACTAATAAACTTAGCTACTCATGAATAAAATGAAAAGCATCATAAATATATTCATCATACCAAAAACTAGAAGACGATCTTGGTGTGCGAATAGTGAAACAAGAGAGAAACATTTTTATCTCTCCACCCTAAGCCATTATTCCCTTCTCAGAATACTACAGAATAATTCAATAATGAATAAAAATTCAGCATTAAGCCTTTTAATAATATTTTATCTCATAATTACCTTCTAAGTTCCTGAACTAATTATAAATGACAAACTAGTCTTGGACATAGTTTCTAGGCACCACATTTTGTCCAGATTGTACTCTCTCTTGTTTCATATGCCATCCGCATTCCGTAGTCCCATAATGTCTTCATCTACCTCATTAATACCTGAAATCATGCTAATCACATCGGTTAGCTCAATTACATAGAAGTAGAGTAAAAACATAAGAAACTAGGCACTTTGCTCTCTAAACATAGCTAAAATATGGATAAATTATGATGCTTAGGCGTATAAATACACCCAAGATCACAGCTTCCCCGTCAGTTAGGAAGAGTCATTGGTAGCATTCCCTGTGTTCCAAAACTACGTAGCCAGCATTGGATATGAGGATTCACCCATCAATTTAGGCTTGAATTTCTCTCAAGGGTCACCCGTCAGTTTAGGCTTGACTCCCTGGTCCTTTGGGACATTAGTTTAGTGATTACCACTGTTCCGGTTCTATTCTGATGGCAAGGATAAAACAACCCTCCTCAACGTGGGTCATACGTTGGACTCCATGATAGCTCACATGGTTTATGTCATTTGTATGATAGCTCCCACAGTCTCAGTACAGTATTCACTGTATTTTTAGTTCAGGTTTGCTTGACTAAGTGTACAAACTTTCAGATATTTAGTTATACAGATTTTAGTCTTTCAGATTACAGATTATCTCAGTGGCATATCATAACAGATATATACTTAGTCTCGCATTCTCAGATATTACAATTTTCATGTATGTATGCTCAGTTATCTCATGTTGTTTAGTTAGTCCTTATTTTAGATGCACAGTACCCCATAGTTTCAATCCAGTTATTTAGACTAAGTATAGTTTAATTTTACATGATCAGTATTCATATATTCTC
>NW_025834568.1:0-2714 GCF_002878395.1 Capsicum annuum
CTGGAGTTTTAAGAAAGTGATCCCCCAAATTGGCTAGTTGGTGTAGACGACTTAATGTATTAGCTACCACATTTGCTTTCCCCAGATGATATTAGATATCAACATCATAGTCTTTTAATGGTTTATGCCACCTTTGCTGCCTCAAGTTTAGATCCTTTTGGCTAAAGATTTAATGCAAGCTCTTGTGGTCAGTATATATGTCAACATGAATCCTATACATGTAGTGGCGCCATATCTGTAAGGCAAATATACTGCTGCTAGAACAAGATCATGCATTGGATAATTTTTCTCATATGGCTGTAATTGTCTTGAGGCATATGCTATTACTTTACCATGTTTCATCAACACGTATCCTAAGCCAATTCTTGAAGCATCACAATACACTACATACCCTTATATGCCTTCTGGAAGTACAATATAGGTGAAGAAGTCAACTTATTCTTTAGATCTTGGAAACTCCTTTCACATGCATCATTCCATTAAAACTTGGATGCTTTATGTGTTAGCTTTGTTAAAGGTGCAGAAATTGAAGAAAACCCTTAAACAAACCTCCTATAATGACTTGCCAACCCAAGGAAACGATGAACCTCCGTAGGCGTTATAGGTCTTGGCCAGTTCTTCAAAGCTTCTATCTTTTGAGTATCAACCTTTATTCCTTAATAATATACAATATGACCTAAGAATGCCACATACTTTAACCAAAACTCACATATAGAGAACTTTGTATATAGCTTGCGATCACGAAGAATCTGTAACACCTGTAATAAGTGACTGCAGTGGTCATCATTTGATCTCGAATAAGCCAGAATATCATCTATAAAAACTATCACAAACACATCTAAGAATGGCTTGAACACCCTATTCATCAAATCCATAAAAGCTGTGGGTGCATTAGTAAGCCGAAAGGACATGACTAAAAACTTGTAATGACCATACTGTGTTCGAAAAGTTGTCTTGGGTATGTCCTTCTCTTTGACTAGTGGTAACTGGACTTCAAATCAATCTTTGAAAAACACTTGGCACCTTGCAACTAAACAAATAAGTCATCAATTCTTAGAAGGGGATATTTATTCTTAATAGTCACCTTATTCAGTTACCGATAGTCAATACACATACTCAATGAGCCATCCTTCTTATGCACAAATAACACTATTGCAACCTAAGTGGACATACTAGGCCTTATGAATCCTTTTTCTAGCAAGTTTTTGAATTATTATTTCAACTCCCATAATTCTGCCAGGGCCATTCTATACGGAGAAATTGAGATTGGTTGATTACCTGGAATCATATCAATACCAAACTCTACTTCTCGTTCGAGAGGCAAACCTAGAATATCTTCAGGAAATACATCAGGAAATTTATTTACCACCGTAATAATTGTAAGAGTTGGTGGCTCCATATCTGTATCCTTCACTCTAACTAGATGATATATGTAACCTTTGGAAATCATCCCTTTTTCCTTAAAATAAGAAATAAATTTATCTCTTGGTGCACCAATATTACCCCTCTATTCAAGAACTGCCTCTCTTGGAAAATAGAAATACACCCTCTTAGTTTGGCAATCTACTGTGGCATAATAAGAGGCCGACCAATCCATACCCATTATAACATCAAAATCTACCACCTCTAACTCAACAAGATCATCCATTGTATCATGACCACAAATAGTTATTATATAATTTCGATATGCTCTTCTATCTATAATAGATTCACCAACTGGTGTAGACACTTCAAATAGCCTAACTAGTAATTCTGGTGTTCTTTTAGACTTTCCAGCAACCAATGGAGTAACATATGATAAATTAGAACCCGAATCAATTAATTGATATACATTATGTGAAAAGATGGACAATGTACCTATAAACACAACTGGAGAAACCTCTAAATTTTGTCGATCCGCTAGAGCATGTGTACGATTTTGAACTCCACTAGAGCTAGCTGCTCCTTTAGTACCTCTACCATAACCTATAGAATGTACACCCCTACCTAAAGAAGACATCGATGATGATAATACAACGACAGATACAATAGGTCGTGCTATACCAGCCATGCCCCTTTGAGGGCATTCGCTCATCATATGCCCTGACGTACAACACCAAAAGCAAGCATTTGTCCCAAACTATTATGCAACCAAATAAATCTTTCCACAATGTTTACATGGCTTCCGAAGAGGCCTTAATTAGATCATACTCCCTTGCTCTTGATACCTCATTGCTCGTGAACTCTAACTCTCACTTCTTTCCCCAAACTGATTGCCCTTGGACCCTTAAAACCGCAATGGAGCACTAGCTATAGAATAAGAAGATAATGGCCTAGGAGGTATATTAGAAAATTGAGGCCTAAACTCTTCTTGGGTTGACATAAACTGCCCCGTAGATTTGGCCCTCTTGGAATACCCTCTTTCTAATTTTTGTGTTCTTCTTCTTTGTATCTGATCCTTCATTTTTTGTACAAAAGCTTCTATCCTTGCTATATCCATGTCTTTGTTCAAGGCAACAATAGTAAAATCTCTAACTAGATATGGATCAAATCTATTGACGTATCAATGAACTCTATCATCCATAGTAGCAACTACATTAGGAGCATACCTAGCCAAAGAGTTAAACTAGAGGCTGTACTCCCTCACGCTTATATTCCTATGGCAAAGATTCAGGAACTGATCTACACGGGCCTCTGAAATCTCATATGGAAGGTAATGATCAAGAAATTCCTCT
>NW_025834569.1:0-1795 GCF_002878395.1 Capsicum annuum
TAAGGTTTTAAAGTGTCCTTGGGATTCTGAAAGCCGCGTTGAGTGTAGTCTTGTACATGGGTATAAAGCGCACCACGCTTATGGACAAGATTCTATAAGATTTTTTTAGGAAAAGTTTCCCTTCTTTCAGTATTCATGTTGTGTGAATGAAAATGAGCTTAAATTAAACTCCATTGCTAATCTAATATTTTTTCGTCTACAGTGAACATGCCTCATATAAATAACAATAAAAGAAGAAATGAGAATTAGCCTATACCTCCTTCAGTTTAGGAAGATCCAATGAATGAGCATGTTTCACATGTTGAGTTTAGAGCTGCATTCACTACTCTGACTCTCTCTGTAGCAGCTCAAAACAATTAGCCAGCTGCTGTCCCAGCCAACGTAGTGGCTAATACCACCATAACTAGGATTTGGGAGTTCACCCGAATGAATTCTTCTCTATTTTTGGCATCCAAGTCTAATGAGGATCCGCAGGAGTTCATTTACATGGTTTAGAAGGTAACAAACATTTTAGATGTGACTTCTAGTAAGAGTGCAGAATTGACTGCTTACTAGTTAAAGGATATAGCTCACATTTGATATAAGTAGTGAAAATGGTGGCTGATAACAAGTCTAAGATAAGAAAGTTTGTGTCTTGTGTATCTTATAGTATGGCAAGGAGTGTAGGACCATATTATTGATTAAGGAGATAGAGTTATCTAGTCTTACAGTCCATGCTTTAGAAATTAAGAAGGAGAACGTTAAGGAGAAAAGAGATAGAAAAGAAGGGCTAAGATAGGTAATTCCAACTTTGCTTAGTCAAGGTTAAAGGGTGGTAACCGTCCTTAATTCTGTCAAAAATCTTTATGTTCAGCTCCACCTTCAGCTAGTGCTCCTATGCCAAAGTTTAGAAATGATTATCGGGATAAAGCACCAGGCTCTAATTCCCAAGGCAGTTTAAATAGTCATCTTACAAATCCTTTTTGCAAGAAATATAGTAGAAACCATCAGGGTGAGTGTAGAGCTGGTAATGATGTACGCTTTAGGTATGGCAAGACAGGCCACCAGATCTAGGAGTATTGGGTATTTGTTCAAAAGGGAAGGGATTTGAACCAATAAGGCCAATTCCTTCTGTCAACAACTCTATCATATCACCCAACTCAGTAGGGAACCACCTCTAGTGTCACCAGCGGTCAGTGCCATAACAGACTATATGAACTTTAATACCGATAGGATTAGGAAAGTTCTCTTGATGTAGTTATGGTTACGTTGCAGATCTTTCATGTACATGTAAATGCATTGTTAGACCTCGAAGCTTCACTTTCTTTTGTAACCCCCTATATAGCTATTAATTTTGGTGTTAGTCCTGAAATCTTAACCCAACCTTTCTTTGTGTCTATTTTAGTTGGTGTCTCTATTGTAGCTAGGTAGGTATACAGGAACTGTCCGATCACAATATCCCAGAAAGTCACTTTAGTAGATTTTATAGAGTTAAAGATGATCAATTTTTATGTCATTCATAGCATGGATTGGCTCCACTCATGTTATTCCTTTGTTGCTTGCAGAAATAGGGTCATTAAGTTTTAGTTTCTGTGTGAACCATTCCTTGAATGGAGGAGTAGTACTTAAGTCCTTAGGGGTTAGCTTGTTTTGTATGTTAGAGCGAGAAAAATGATATCCAAGGGGTATGTTTACCATCTTGTTCGAGTCAAAGACCCTAGTTTTGAGACTCCCAATCTCCAGTTGGTTTTAGTATTGAGGGAATTTCCATATGTGTTCTCTGAAAACCTTCTCGGAGTTCCTTCTAAAAGGGAAA
>NW_025834570.1:0-1200 GCF_002878395.1 Capsicum annuum
GATGGAGAGAAATCACCAAGACAAGCTCCAATTTACTCCTTAAGATGTAACCCTAGCTTACTTTGCCTAAGGACCCTAGAGAGGATTTTAGAGTGTTTTCTAATTGTTTAAGAATAGAATAGAAGGGAAAATAACCTCCCAAGTGCAATATAAGTCGTCGGACCTTATTAGGATAAGGAGAGAAATGTCGAGATTGCTCTTACTTAAACTACACTTAGTTCTTGTCATAGTATACGACCGACCATTACAAGTTGTACCCATCCTATACGAGTTATACCTATATCTCATACCCTAAATTTTATCCTTAGACCCAATATTTTCCAAGGTACGACACACCCAGAGTACGACTAGTACCCATTATTGCGCCCCATTTTTCTCGCAAAAAATAGGATTCAACGTGACAAACTCTTTTTGGGATTTTTTAAGAAAAAGTAAACAGTCACCACCTAACATATTAAGGTGCGTTAGGGAACCATATAGGATAACTACAACCCTAATTTTTGATATTTAGTCTTAGTTTACCAGAAATTTAGGTAGGGTTTCAAATTACCTCAAAAGAAAGGTGTTAGGCGTCTTTCAAGGCCTACGAAAGTGGTTCTCGGCCGAATTCATGCTATACGAGGGGGATTCTATGTGGTAAATAATACAAAGACTAACAAAAATACAAGATATGTGAGACCGATCTTTTGTGACATGTAAATAATAAATGATAGTACCATGATTCTTGGAATTTTTATATTCCCCGGATTATGAACTCTAGCGAGCTCCTTTGATTTTTAGCATAAGCAAAAACTTGGAGGATGATAAACTATAAATTGAACTTATGTCACAGTAAGGAGAAACTACAAAGTATGCAAAATCTGTTAGTAATATATGTGTCACTTTAATTTTGGTGACGAATTAATGTAAGGGATTAATAAAAGTAAATAAGAAATTCAACAATACATACATAAAATAAAAAAGATAAGAGAGAATGTGAATGGGATCAGGGTATGACAAGGCTGAAATGGGCCCAATGCGATGATACTCCCTTTGTATTAATTTTTATGTCGACTTCCTTAAATGCCTTAAGATAAGATGAAAGAAAATCTTAAAGTACTACATAAAATATTTTAGTATTTAAAAGTCATGTAAAGCAAGAAATATGTAGGTATAATATATAAATTGTATCAAACATGTTGATAATTTCGTATAGTAATA
>NW_025834571.1:0-1484 GCF_002878395.1 Capsicum annuum
TCTCCTAGAAAATACACTGAGTCAGATGAGTTTCGAACAAATAACAAAATAGTGTATCTAAGGATATAATGACTTTGGGATAAGTCTACTTCCTAAACCAATCCAACCAAATCAATTCCTCCAATACCCAACCAAACAAAGATAAAACCCCAATATGTTTATATACATAATAAAAACAAAATAGAATAATCATAAATCAAATATAGTCCACTTGTATAATCACTAATACCAATACCAATTCAAAGGCTGACACTAATACCGACACCAGCCACACTAACCCATAATAGTCTCATAAAACTCTATTTGAAAGTAAAATAATATCTAGGGACCATAGAAATAATATAGTCAATACAATTATCAAAGCATGTAAAGATATTCATGACATGAAATAGAGCCTTCCAGAATATATAATATCGCTACTTTGATCCAACACAAGATGATATCAAATTTGATCACTGAGTAGGAGAAGTACAATGTTCGATTCTTGCATCGCGTTGGAATATAGAGCCTAAAAATGGGTTAGTGGGTGAATGCTATCATGCACTCGGAATAAGGATTAAATAATTTCAACCTTTAAAACCAAATTATCAACCATGTGCATTCACTACCATATATATATATATATATATCCATTCCCGAAAAGAAAACTTGGTTTTAGCATGCATTAAAACCATTAACCTGGGTGTGTGTAGCTTAAATGTCCTATAACCACCTGTAACACCCCGAATTTGGTACTGGAAGGCTACACAGTGCTCGTAACCCCAAAGGACCACAAGCTAACCCATGACTGATATTTGTACCTGAACACTACATAATATACTGTATAAATATAGAATAAAAGGCTGAAAGGCCATAAGGTTCAAATATCTGATAAAACACAATATCTAAAAATATGGTATATCAAAACTAAATTAACTTATATAACTTTCCAAGCATACAATAGTCTGAAAGCCTCTAATACTGTACTGTCTGAAAAAGGAGTTGAAAGGACATATCCCCAACTAACTCCAACTACTTAAATAAACTAAGTGCTGTAGAAGTGAAGTAATCAAATCATAAAATCCTTGAATGGTGAGGACTCAGTGTTGACTCTAACTACTAAAACTAGAATGCTACTGATGTTCTGGAGCTCGTACTTTTGAACCTATGGTATAAAACACCATAGCGCAAATATGTCAGTATGATTGAATGTACTAGTATGCTAGTGAGGTATCATGAATACAAAGGGTTCATATGCATGAACAATACTAAATGACTGTATAGCATGAACACGAGAATAGATGCATGAATAAGTAATTGTAACTGAATTCGTGATAATACTGACTATTGAGTCTGAATACTAATAACATGAGTTACTAATAACTGATGTAGCTAATACTGAGTGATTGTATCTAAGAGCCTAGATTTTGATGGAACAAGTTGAGTTTCGTACTATACTAGGTGACTGTATCTGACAGTCTAGATTATATAGAACTATCTGAGTT
>NW_025834572.1:0-1106 GCF_002878395.1 Capsicum annuum
TCAAAACATGCCTGGGACCCTAGCCCATCCCAAGAACTGTGGGCTAATACCCACTAATTTGGCCAAAAATGACCCGTTCGCACTGTTTCGCTCATTTGACTATGCAAACGGCCTCGATGGCTCACATTCACCTGCTCCTAAGCCTGCCTGAGGGCCACCAATCTATTTTAACTTAAAACACGCCTGTGCCGACCTCTAGAATCGTGGGATAACACGTAGGGATTTGGCTAAAAATTGGCTCGTTCATATCATTTCACCTATTTGACCACACAAATGATATTATCAACCCTGTCGGCCCATCCTCACTCATTCCTCAGCTTTCTTGGAGACTACTTAATGATTTGCAGCCAAAAACATGCCCAGGACAAGGGTCCACCCCGAGAACTGTGGGCTAACACCCACTGATTTAGATTGAAAATGACTCGTTTGCCATTTTTCCTATTTGACCACCTAAATGATCCACCGACTCCGTCATCCCACCCTCACCTGCTCCTCAGCTTGCCTGTGGTCCATTGGTTTATTTTTGGTCTAAAACATGCTCAAGCCTCAAGCCCACCTCGAGAATCGTGGGTACCTATTGATTTGGCTTGAAAATATCCTATTTGCACCATTTTGCTTGTTTGATCACCTAAATAGCCCTGCCGACCTCACCATCCCACCCTCACCCGCTCCTTTAGCTCTCCTGGGGACGCTGGTTGAGTTTAATCTTAAAATATACTCGAACCCTAGGCCCACTAATAATGCTCAACTATACCATCGAAATTCGTAGAGGACAGTCATTGCCAATAGCTCAACTTATGTTGAGATCGAATCCACGAGGAACGAAATTAGAATTCTAGTCCTATGGGTGTTAAATGCTACAAATAAGCTACCCATAATGTGCATAAAACAAAATGCATAAATAAAAATGAGGGGAGGTGGTTGGTTGGCACGTGTTTGTCAATAGCAATTCAAGCCAACAAAGAGAAGAACAATCATGATTTAAATTCGATATGAGAAGAATCTTGGAATTACATCTGTCTAAGGGAAAGTTATGCATAGATGCATGGAGATTTAGTGTACATGCTAGTTATACATAATATGGTTAGGTAGGTCTAAGATCCGAA
>NW_025834573.1:0-1000 GCF_002878395.1 Capsicum annuum
GGTCCGAGTTTCTATATATGTGTGTTTGCACTCCCACGTTCATATTAGTCAGTCAGTGTTGTTCATGCATGAAACCCTTTATGTTCGGCCTACCTTCCTCTCATAATCAGTACTTCAGTTGTACTAATGCATTTGCGCTATGGTGCTTTCTTTTTATGTTACACCATAGGTTCCTAGACATGAGGTCCAACCCAGCAGTAGCGGTAGCATTCCAATCACAGAGACGCAATGTGTCCTCATTGATTCGAGAACAATATGATTTGATACATTTATTTATTTTTTCAGTTCAATTTTATGGAGTTAGTTGGAGACATGTTCCTTCAACTCCATATTCAGATAGGTTCGAAGCTTTCAGATTTATGTTCAGACTTAGCTTTCAGATTGAGTTGTTTTGGGTATTTTCACCCACATAATTTTATTCAGTTGAACCTATAGCCTTATAGTTCTATGTATTCTGCATTATTATATCATGATTTGCAGTATACAGGTACAAATATTAGTCATGGGTTAGCTTGTGGTCCCTCGAGGTCATGAGCACCGTGTAGCATTCGGGTTCAGCAAATCGGGGTGTTACAAACTTGGTATCAAAGCCTAAGGTTGAATAGAGTCCTAGGAAGGCTGAAAGCTGCATCTAGTAGAGTCTTGTACATGGGTATGTTACGAGCCACATTTATGTGCGGGAGACTATAGTATGTTTTAGGAACAGTCCCCTTTTGTCATTATTCATGTCATGCTTGTGAGCATAATCACAAGTTAAACTCTCAGTCTAATCCATTCTTCTCTTATTCAAGACCAAGGCCCCAATAAGAAGAAACAAGCCGGCTCTTCAGCCTAAAGATCCTTTGGGTGAACATGTTTCCCATGCGAAGTTTAGAGCCGTATTTACCACACTTGCTCAGTCAATGGCTGCACATAATGAATGGCCACCAGTCATTACGGCAAATCCAGTGGCAAATCCCAAAGCAGCTAGGGTTCGGGACTTCACCCGGATGAACTCTCT
>NW_025834574.1:0-31523 GCF_002878395.1 Capsicum annuum
GTCATGATTGACCGACTGAGATCTGAAGCTAATTCATAACTCATGCTGACATATAAGCTGAAAATGGGAGAAAGGGTTCTAACAATGCATATCATAAAGATGAATGACTCATAACATACCCGAATCTATATCAGGGAACCTTTCCTGATCATGGTGAGTCTAAATCGCATAGAGTCTATTCTGACAATAACCATCATTGGCACCAAAAAGGTGCTGACTCTACGAAGAACAGTAACAGGACAATCTTTATACATTTTTTTAGCTACAAGTGGCTCCCCTACTGGTGTAGAAACTAGGAAGAGCTCAGAAATTTTTTCGAGACTTATTTTGAAGTTCACAGCTACAAATGGGGTCACATAAGAAAAACTTGACCCACATAAAGGAAAAATACACGGAGCATACCAATAACAACATCAGGAGAGTCCTCGTACTCCTGATAGGATGGTAAGGCATAGAATCAATTCTAGCATTGACTGCCAGCAGTACCAGATAAAACGCCCTGAGCAGGGCAGGGACAGGGTACAGGAGCAAGGGTATGCTAGTCTTTCAGTACTAGATCAAGCGCCCTGAGCAGAGCAATATTTTCAATTATGGTTGCACATTCATGCATGTAACGACCCAAAATCGCCTCCCGAGACATCACACGGTGCTTAAGGCTACAAGTAGCCCCAAGCTAACCCAATTGACTCTAAATGAATTGAAGTAGTAACATAGTCTCTCAAATACTGAAATGTCTGAAGATAGGTCCTCGAACCATGAGGACACACCACTGTTGGAATAAAGATGGAGGTACTCGTAAGTCACTAATGAGGCTGGGACTGATCACCTGAACCTATATTATAAGACAATATAGCACTTAGACGTATATGTGGATCAGCAATTGGGAATGTACTGAGTATGTGGGGGTGCATGCATATATATAAAACAACATCAATACTCTTTAATCAAATCATGCAAGCAATAAGTAATGACTCACATGGCTTAAATAAGTATAAAATGTAAAGCTCATGAATCATGTAGAATGGAGCATGTAACACAAATCTCGTGAGACATCATAGTTTAACTTTGATATCAATAATCTTCTCTTATTTTCATTACCCATAGGCTAAAGGAAACTTAAACAATACTTTCAACTCATTCATATGTTTCATGTAGAGTAAAACTTCTTTAATGCTCAAGAACTCATAACTCTTTTGAACTCATGTACTTGGAATTCGAAATCATATAACTTTGAAACATATTGAAGGCATTTCATTCACTTTAGGAAATTATCTCATTTCAAACTTTAGGGAAAACATTCTATCTCAGTGGAAAGATACTATAGTTTAGGGAAATAACTTATCTCAAAGCTTTAGAAAAAATACTTACATCAAGGGAAAATACTTTTAGTCTTAGGTAGGAAATCTGCAACTTTACTATTAGGAAAATAACTTGTATCAAGGGAGGTTCTCTTAACCGACATAAACCATGCGAGCTACACGGAATCCAATATTTTTTCCTACTAAAAAAGAGACCCCACATTAGGGAGGAGCATCATACTCTTGCTAAGGTGTATAACCTCAATTCAGTGATCACTTATCTCGGCTTCGGGCCCAATATTTCGGCCTTAGGCCCAAAATCTCAAACCTATGGTGGCACATAGTTCTGGGGTAAGAAACAGTAGTAACTTATTAAAGTCGGTGCTAAATACTAATCCCTTTAGTTTATCTCGCTCATCTCATGGAAATCTACTTTAAAATAATCTCATGGTTCATCAAGAACCCAATAATCAAATCTGTAATCTCATGTAGTGAAATAGATATCAAAACTCCATGACCATTAGGTGATAACATTTGTCAATAATCTCATAATACTCAAATCATGGGTGCTTATAGCATAAGAGTTCATAAAATTGCAAATCTCAAGTAGGGAACAATAACCCATAATTCAATCTCAAGTTAAAACTCATCAAAAGCATAATAGATAGAATATAGATTCATAATTCATGTAGAAATCTGGAAATTTCAGCAATTTGTCTCAAAATCTCAACATACTCATATACTTCAATATCTCAAACATTTCAACTATTAATTTCTCAAGGATTAAAATCATGGTGTATAGACCTAGCTGCAATTTCTCAAGAAAACATGTGAAAATTATGCCATTAGACTCTTAATTCATGGGAAACATTAAAATATTGCAATCAATAATAATGGGTGAAAAGCCCTAATTCAAATTTATATAAAATCTCATAGATTGTAGAAAATCATAGTTTAAATAAGCCTTTGGGCACAAGGATGAAAGGATTACCCCTTGTTCAAAACCCAACATATCTTATATTATGAAATTGGATGAACAAGCTTGCTCTAAACTCTTCTTCTCACTCTTGAGAGAGGGTTCTTGCAACCCTCGAACTTGGGGAACTCAAGTCTCAATTCAATTTGTAGAATCTATGGTGAGTTCTAAGATTTCTTGGAGAAGGGTTTTAGATTTGATCTTGAGGGAGAAACCCTAACTCTCTTGTATTTTGGATGATGAATGAAGCCGTTTGCTTTGCTTAGAATATATCTGGTTGGTAAGAGAGTGGAAAGACTAAAAATCCCCTTGTTAAAATGAGTTTAAAACACTGAACGAGGGTTGTGATAGTAGAAGCGATGGTCCATCTCAAGTCTGACGGTCCATCAGATCGTCCATCCCACGTTGGCTAAAAAATGAACACACTGCCTTAATACGACGGTCTTAGCAATGGTCCATCGCATACCTGACAGTCCATCGGATCATCTATCGTATGTTGGTCTGGATGAGGCCACACTGCCCGAGCGCGATGGTCCTTAGCATCCTTGACGGTTCATCATTTTGGCCGTCGTACTTGGGCCAGAAAGAGAGCTACTGCCTTGGTTGCGACAGGACGAGCAACGGTCCATTGGATCGTTCGTCGCACCTGGGCGGTTCTGATCACTCTCAGTAAAACGGTCATAACTTTTCCCCCCGATATCAAATTTGGATGAAATTAGTATCGTTGGAAAGTTAATTCAATTCTTTACATGACAAAAGGTCAAATTTAAGAAAATTCTATATGGTTTAAATACCAATCACTTGGGAAGTCACTTCTCAATCTTTTAGGGTCGGAATTACACTTCACTCAACATGCTCTAAGGCTAAGACTACGATGGAACTTTGCGGGGTCTTACAATATCTCACCCATGGAAACATTCGTCCTCAAATGTTGCTACTTAGACTAGGAACATAGGAAAATAGAGTACACATAGCTGAAGCAAGTTGCTAAAACGGGCTCAAAATCTCTCTAAACTCTCGAATGCCTCGGAAATTGCAAGAACTCATGCAAGAATATATACATATAGCTGAACTTTAGATTAGAAGGGCTGAATTAAGGAAGAATAATACCTTCAGATTGATCTAAACTCACGGAAAAGAGGTGCGGGTACTTGATTCGCATGTCTACTTCTGCCTCCCAATTAGCGCCCTCAATTGATTGGTTCCACCATAAAACTTTTACTAAGGGAACCTCTTTGTTCCTCAGTCTACAGATGTGAAAATCTAGGAGCTCAATAAGAATATTATCGAATGAAAGACTATTCTGAGTATCAGCACTCTCTAAGGTATCTACTACAACAGAATCACCAATATACTTTTTAAGCATGGACACATGAAAAACAGGATGAACGGCTGACAACTCTGCGGGCAACTCAACCTCATAGGCTACTTTACTAACACTGCTCAAGACTCTATACGGGCCAACATAATGGGGATTAAGCTTTCCCTTTTCACCAAACCTCTTCACCCCTTTCATGGGTGAAAACTTCAAGTACACCAAATCACTCACCTCAAACTCAAGATCTCTTCTCCTCACATCGGCATATGACTTTTGATGACTCTGAGCTGTCTTCAACCTTTCTCTAATTAACTTAACTTTCTCCATAGCTTCAAACACTGCATTAGGCCTAATTACGAAAGCTTTACCCACTTCAAACCAACCTATGGGTGATCTACATCTTCTATTATACAAGGCCTCAAATGGTTCCATCTCGATGCTAGCATGGTAACTATTGTTATAGGCAAACTCTATCAATGGTAAATGCTCATCCCAACTATCTTTGAAATCAAGAGCACACACCCTCAACATATCTTCTAGGGTCTGAATGGTCCTTTCAACCTGACCATCTGTCTATGGATGAAAAGCAGAACTCAAAAAAACTTGGGTACCAAGACCCTGCTAAAACGCCCTCCAAAACTGAGAAGTAAATTGAGTAACCCTATCCGAAATGATAGATAAGGAAACTTCGTGTAGCCTGACTAACTCCCGAATATACAATATAGTATAATCCTTAGCAGTATAAGATGTATGCATGGGCAAGAAGTGCGCGGACTTAGTCAGCCTGTCTACAACAACCTAAATAGAATCATAAGGACGACGTGAAAGAGGTAGCCCGGTCACAAAGTCCATATTCACCACCTCCCACTTCTAAGTGAGTATACCGACCTCTTGCATCACACCACTAGGTCTTTGGTGCTCTACCTTAAACTATTGGCATGTTGCACACTTTGCTATAAACTCATCTATATCCTTCTTCATACCATTCCACCAATAGATTTCCCGCAAGTCATGGTACATCTTGGTAGTGCTGGGATGAATAGAATACCGTACATCATTCACTTTAGCCATAATCCTCTACCTCAGATCATCAACACATAGAACATATAATCTACCCTGAATCTCAACACGCCATCTCCCCCTTGGGAGAAAACCTCTACCTTTTGGTCCTTAACTACCTCTTTCAATCTGACTAAACTAGGATCTTTATCTTGTTTCTCCTTCACTTCCGAAACTTAAGAGGATTCAGAACTACTTTGCACCAAAGTACTTCTCTCAGCCGAATTAAGCAATCTAACACCCAATATAGCCAGACAATGCACATCATGAGCTAACTCTTTCTTACTTTCCTCTACATGAGCAACTCTACCCATAGACAATCTGCTAAGGGCATCCGCCACTACATTGACCTTGCCTGGGTGATACAACACACTCTTATCATAGTCTTTTAACAACTTTAACCACCTCCTCTACCTAAGATTCAACTCTCTCTAAGTAAACACATACTTCAGGCTCTTATGTTCAGTAAACACATCAATATGAACACCATAAAGATAGTGTCTCCAGATTTTTAAAGCAAACACCACAGAAGCTAACTCAAGATCATGGGTTGGGTAATTCTTCTCATACAACTTTAACTGTCTAGAGGCATAGGCTATAACCTTACCTCTATGCATTAACACACCATCCAAACCAATTTTAGAGGCATCAAAATACACCACAAAACCATCTGTACCATCAGGCAAGGTCAACATAAGGGCTGAAGTAACTCCTGAAAACTCTTCTCACAGAAATCTGACCACTGGAACTTCACTTTCTTTTGGGTCAACCAGGTTATGAGAGATGAAAATAGAAGAGAAACCTTTAACAAAGAAGTGTTAATAGCCCGCTAGACCCAAGAAACTTCTAATGTCAGATGGAGAGATAGGTCTAGGCAAATTTCTTACAGCTTCTATCTTTTGGGGATCGACTCTAATACCTTTAGTTGAAACAACGTGGCCCAGAAAGGCTACAGACCTTAGCCAAAATTCACACTTGTTGAATTTGGCGAACAACCGGTGATCTCTAAAAGTGTACAAGACAGTCAGAAGGCGATTTGCATGGTCACTCTTATTACGGGAGTAAACAAGGATGTCATCTATAAACACTATGACAAACAACTCCAGATATTGCTTGAATACTCAGTTCATGAGGTCCATGAAGGCGGTTGGGGCATTGGTTAGCCTGAAACACATGACTAGAAACTCAAAGTGACCATAGAGGGTTCGAAAGGCTATCTTTGGAATATCATATTCCCTCACTTTACGTTGATGATAGCCGGATCAAAGGTCTATCTTGGAGAAATAACTTGCACCTTACAACTGACCAAATACGTCATCAATTCTTGGAAGAGGATACTTATTTTTAACTGTGACCTTGTTAAGATAACGATAGTCTATGCACATACGCAAAGAACCATCTTTCTTTCGCACGAATAAGACTGGTGTGCCCCAAGGAGAAATATTGGGCCTAATGAAACCTTTGTCTAAAAGATCTTCGAGTTGCTCTTTCTAATCCTTTAGCTCTGCAGGTGCCATATGGTATGGGAGAATAGAAATAGGCTGAGTATCGGAAAGAAGGTCAATCCCAAATTCTATCTCCCTATCGGAAGGTACCCTGGGAGATCTTTTGAAAAAACATCAGAAAACTCATTAACAATATTGACTGACTGAATAGTTAAAGCCTCGAACTTTGTGTCCTTGACTCTAACTAGGTGATAGATGCAACCTTTGGATATTACCTTTCTGGCTTTGAGATAGGAAATAAAATAACTCTTGGGAGATACCAAACTCTCGGACCACTCAAAAACAGGTTCATCAGGAAACTGAAACTTGACCACGCGGGTACGAAAGTCTATAGATGCATAACAAGAATGAAGTCAATCCATACCCAGGATAAGGTCAAAATCCACCATGTCTAACTCTATCAAATATGCAAGTATGACTCTACAAAGAACAGTAATAGGACAATCTCTATACACTTATTTAGCAATAACTTGCTCCCCTACTGGTGTAGAAACTAGGAAGGGCTCAGAAATCTTTTTGGGACTTATATTAAAGTTCACAGCTACAAGTGGGGTCACATAAGAGAGACAACCCAGGGTCCAACAACACATAAGCATCAAGGAAAAAGACATGGAGCATACCAGTAACAACATTAGGAGAGTCCTCCTACTCCTGATGGGATGGTAAGGCATAGAATATTTTCTGGCACTGATTGCCAGCAGTACTAGATGAAGTGACCTAAGAAGGGGAGAGATGGGGTACAAAAGCTGGTGCACCAGTAGCCTGTTCCTGAGGTCGGGCATCTCTGTTCCCCTATCTAGCATGAGGAGAATCTCTAAGTTTGTGGCCCTTCTTGCCCCAACCAAAACAACCCCTTAATTCTATGAAATACTCACCGGGATGATCCCTACCACACTTAGCACAAGGAGGATAACGGGGCCTGCTACCAACATTATTCTATGACCTATGTATAAAAGACCTACCCCCTTGCTCCTGCCTACCTCTAGGCATGGGAGCACTAGCTGATAAAGGCGCTAATATAGACGGATGTCTCTGAAACTGAGAGCGGTTCCCTCCATGGAACCTAGGCTGGGTAAAATTCTGTAGCTCAGATCTAGCCCTTTTATTACCCCTTACTCTCTCTCTCTCTAATATTATCTACCTTTATCTATAGGCATGTATCATCAACCTAGCTAGATCCATATCTATATGCAGTATCACAGTCCTACACTCCTTAAATACCAACCCAGAAATACCAGTGACGAACTTGCTCAAACTAGCCCGGGTGTCAGAAATTAAATCATGAGCATACTTAGCCAACTGATTGAACTTTAAGCAATACTTTTTAATAGTCATGGAGCCCTACCTCAAGTTCATAAACTCCTCAATCTTTGCCTCCCTCATCTCAAACAGAAAGAACTTGTCCAAGAATACATCTTGGAATACCTGTCAAGTCATAGGTGCAGTATTATTACCTTTACCCTCCCACCAAGATACAACCCAGTCATAAGCAATGTCCTTCAGCCTGTAGGAACCCAACTTAACATTTTCTTCCTCAGAAACATACAACACCTGCGTTATCTTTCTCACCTCCTCAAGGTATAACTGTAGGTCCTCATCTGCCTTAGACTTCTAAAACTCTGGCAAATTCATCCGCATAAAATCACAAATCCTAACCGTAGCTACATACCCTCTTAGATGATTAGCAATTGTGTCCTGGTTATTGTCTAGAACATTGGCAGTGACTGCTTTGACTAATGCCTGAAAGGCCACCCAAAACTCGGCATGAGATACTGTCTCATTCAAAGGATCAACAGGTGGGGGTTGCTCATCATCATTTCTGTGGGCATTCGCTCTTCAAAGAGAAATTTTTCTAAAATAGAAGAGCACAAATTATTATATGAGAGGGACAACTTTAGAGAATTTAATTAGCTTTCCAACAATACCAATTTCATCCAAGTCCAGTATCGGGGTGAGAAGTTATGGTTGTTTTACTGAGAGTTGTCAGAACCACCCAGGTGCAATGGACCATTGAGTCCGCAACAAACCTTCGCTCGGCCTATCATAACCAAGGCAGTAACTCCCTTTTTGGCCCAAGTACGATGGCTAAAATAATGGACCATCAAGGCTAAGACGAATCGTCACTGGGACTGTAGCGCTTAGGCAGTATGGCCTCGTCTTGGCCAACGTACGACAGACGATCTGATGGACCATCGGGTATGCAACGGACCATCACTGATACCATCGCATTGAGGCAATGTGTTTATTTTCCGGCCAATATGCGACGGATAATCCTATGGACCGCCAGTTGGGACAGGTCCCCAAATGACTCGAAATGAACTGAAAGTAATAACATAGTCTCTAAAATAAGGAAATGGCTGAAGATATGTCCTCAAACCATGAGGACTCACCACTATAGAAATGTAGACAGAGGTACTCAAAAGTCACTGATGAGGCTGAGACTGAGCACCTGAACCTACAGTATAAGAAAATGTAGCACATAGACGTACATATGGATCAGCACATAGGAATGTACTAAGTATGTGGGGGTGCATGCATTTAATTAAAACAACATCAATACTTTTAATCAAATTATGCATGCAATAAGTAATGACTCACATGGATCGAATAAGTATAAAATATAAAGCTCATGAATCATGTAGAATGGAGCATGTAACACAAATCTTGTGAGTCATCATAGTTTAACTTTAAAAATCAGTAATTTTCTCTTATTCTCATTACCCATAGGCTAAAGGAAACTTTAAACAATACTTTCAACTTATTCATACGTCTCATGGAGAGTAAAACTTCTTTAATGATCAAAAACTCATAACTCTTTTGAACTCAAGTACTTGGAATTCGAAATCATATCACTTTGAAACATACTTGAAGGCATTGCATTCGCTTTAGGAAAATATTTCGTTTCAAGCTTTAAGGAAAAATACTTATATCAAGGGAAAATACTTTAGTCTTAGGGAGAAAATCTATAACTTCACTATTAGGAAAATAACTTGTTTCAAGGGAGGTTCTCTTAACCGACATAAACCATGCGAGCTACATGGATTCCAACGTTTTGTCCTCCTAAGGAAGAGACCCCATGTTGGTGAGGAGCGTCATACTCTTGCCAGGGAGTATAACCTCAATTAAGTGATCACTTATCTCGGCGTCAGGCCTAATATCTTGGCCTTAGGCATAAAATCTCAAACCTATGATGGAACGTAGTTCTGGAGTAAGAAACCATAGTAACTTACCCAACTCGGTGCTAAATACTACTCCATTTAGTTTATCTCACTCCTATCATAGAAATCGACTTTAAAATAATTTGATGGTTCATTAAGAACCCAATAATCAAATCTGTAATCTCATGTAGTGAAGCGGATTTCAAAACTCCATGACCATTAGGTCAAAATATTTCTTAATAATCTTAGAATACTCAAATCATGGGTGCTTATAGCATAAGAGTTCATAAAATTGCAATATTAAGTAGGTCTCAATAACCGTTAATTAAATCTCAAGTTAAAACTAATCAAAAGCACAATAGATAGCATAAAGATTCATAAGTCATGGAGAATTCTAGAAATTTCAGCAATTTCTCTCAAAATCTCAAAATACTCATGTACTTCAATATCTCAAACACTTCAACTATTAATTTCTAAAGGATTAAAATCATGGGGTATAGACCCAGCTGTAATTTTTCAAGAAAACATGTGAAAATTATACCATCAGAATCTCAATTCATGGGAAACATCAAAATATTGCAATCAATAATAATGGGTGAAAACCCTTAATTCAAATTCATATAAAATCTCATAGATTGCAGAAAATCATAGTTTAAATAAGCCTTTGGCCACAAGGATGAAAGGATTACCCTTGTTCAAAACCCCACATACCTTCGATTATGAAATTGGATGAACAAGGTTGCTTTAAACTCTTCTTCTTACTCTTGAGAGAGGGTTCTTGCAACCTTTGAACTTGGGGAACTTAAATCTTAACTCAATTTGTAGAATCTATAGAGAGTTCTTGGATTTATTAGAGAAGGGTTTTAGATTTGACTGTGAGGGAGAAACCCTAGCTCTCTTGTGTATTGGGTAATAAATGAAGTCATTTTCTTTGCTTGGAATATATATGGGGTTAACTTTATTTAGTTGCATGTTCAGACTCTTTTTATAAAGTTAACATCAGTTATCATTATATAGCCATCAGTTATCTGAATGAGGACATATGTATGAATGTACAACCACAACTGAAAACATCGTAACTCAAAGTATTGAAACTTGGTTATTGCTTTACTAATATCTGAACTCACTACTAATGCCTGAGATACTGAACGTTGGATCGTCTAATACTGATAACTGAATACTGGAGTTGAAATCAGTATTATCTAGCAAGTGATCTCAAAAACTAATGATACTAAAATTGATTAACTGAATCTACTAATATCAATGACTGAATTCTGAGCTTTCTACTCTCGACTGACTGCATCAGAGATGAAACCTCTCTAACGGATAATTTCAGAATCTACTATCAATGATAAGAAAAGATTATATCTGAGATCAAACCTATCTAGCGGGAGATCTCTGAATCTGATAATGAGAATAATAACTAAATCTGGGAATGAGATCAAGCCTATCTGACGGGTGATCTCTGGAACTAATAATAAGAATACTAAACTAAATCGAAGACTGAGATCAAGCCTATCTAATGGGTTATCTTGGGATCTGATAATGAGATTACTCAACTGAATCTAAGACTGAGATCAAGCCTATATAACGGGTCATCTTGGGATCTGATAATGAGATTACTCAACTAAATCTGAGATTGAGTTCAAGCCTATCTAGCGGGTGATCTCTGGATCTGATAGTAAGATTACTCAACTGAATCTGAGACTGAGATCAAGCCTATCCAGCGGGCTCTAGATCTGATAATGAGATTACTCAATAACTTTATGTAGGACCATGCATTTCTAGCGGTGGTCCATGAATCAATGGAACTACCTGAGTTCCTCATTGAGATAAATTACTGTATCTGACAGTTCTAATTTCTGAGTTCTTTTTTGAAGACTGATATTGAAACTGTAGCTGTGGGAGTGCTCACTAAAACGACATGCCCCGAATCTGAACTAGTGGGATCCAACCTATAACCCCAGCTGGAAGGGTGTCACTACCATTCCACAGATAAAGACCTCTCTGGTTAAGCCTCTCTAATAGGTGACCCTCGCAGGAAGTCAAGCCTAAGGCAATATAATAGTCAAGCCTATCTAGAAGCTGACTATCCTTTTTTAATGGGTAACTCCTACATCTTGCACTGGCTATGCAGTTTTGGAGTTAAGGGATTAATCCTAACGACTTTGCCTCTCTAACGGGGAGCCGTTATCCCTGCACTCACTCGGTGCTAGCTTCTACTCCCAACTGAAAGACTGTGAATTGATTTTAACTTAAACTGAACTAAATTTGATACTGATCATATTTCTCAAATGATCTGACTGAGTTAATCCAAATTCACTTGATTTCGTATACGATGGAATACTACTGAATCTCATTATCTAACTGATGATACTGAGCTCGGGATATATTACTCGAATACTACTGAGGACTGAACTGAACACTTTAATACTACTAGATCTGAGCTAAGTACTGAACTGGGGCTATAACACTAGCGTTACTTAGATTACTAAGAATACTAAGAATACTAAGATTTCTTACGTTCTGTATCTATCTGAGAGTATAGAGTTCTATAACTCACTGAGTTCTGAGAATCACTGCTTGACTGAGATTATCGAGAAAACTTACACTGGCTCTAGACTATAGCTAATTTGTCGGGTATAAATACCACCAGGACTCAATAACGTAAAAGTAAAACATAGCCATTCTTGAATAATCAAGATCATGGACAGTCATTAACCATCACAATCACTAAAACATCTCTTCAAGCATTTAGAAATCATAAACATGTGATAGTATAGGGAGACATGTTATTAGTTCATACTCCATTCAAAAAGGTCTTGCATCAAATACTTAGCATGTATTAAAGTCTTAGCATGTATCGAAGAGCACATAATTGGGGAAATTTCATGCTATCATATCACATACTAGAGTCAAATCTTGGAACCTCATAAACAAACCATGAATTAAAAACTCAATAATAGCATGAACTCCAATTTCAATTCACATG
Source organism: Capsicum annuum (assembly GCF_002878395.1). Lineage (NCBI taxonomy): Eukaryota > Viridiplantae > Streptophyta > Magnoliopsida > Solanales > Solanaceae > Capsicum > Capsicum annuum. Next base: position 12,307 of record NW_025834574.1, read on the forward strand.
AATCATGAAAACTCATAAACATAAGAATCTTTAGAATATAGGAAAGGATTCTTGAGATTCTTAGATGAAAGGGACCCAAGAATCAACATTTGCTTACCTTAGGGAAACTCTTTCTTGAAGGCTCTTGGAGAGATTCTTGATTTCTTGATTTCTCTTGATTTTTCTAGAAGAAGAAAGAAGGGTTTTGATTTTGTAGAAACCCTAATTTTTTATGTTAAAGATGAAGAATGAAATTGTGAGCCTTGATCGGATATAAATAGGGGTTGAAAAGAGTGGGAAAAATACCAAAAAGCCTTTTAAAATTGAGTTAAAAATTTTGAACAGGGTCTGCAACGGTCCGTCGCTTAGTCTGACGGTCCGTCAGATCATCCATAGCATATCGGTCAGCAAAATAATAAACTGCCTCAATGTGACAGTCTCAGCGACGGTCCTTTGTAGCCTTGATGGTTTTCCGGATCATCTATCACACGTTGGCCAGGATGAGGTCACACTCCCTCAGCAACGACGGTCCCAGAGACGGTCCATCGCTTCCTTGATGGTCCGTCATCCTGGTATTTGAACTTGGGCCAAGAAAGGGAGTCATTGCCTTGATTAAGATGGGCTGGGTGACGGTCCATCACAAGCTTGATGGTCCGTCAACCAGTCCGTCGCACCTAGGCAGTTCCGACTGCTTTTAGTAAAACGATCATAACTTCCTCGTCCGATGCTGAATTTTGACGAAATTGGTATCGATGGAAAGCTTATTCAATGCTATACATGACAAAAATTTGATATTAGGCAAATTCTGCACGATTCAAAATATTTCTCACTTGGTAAGATACTTCTCAACCTTTTAGGGCCGAATTTACACTTCACTGAACGCGCTCTAAGGCTCAAACTACGAGAGGATTTTGCGAGGTCTTAGAATATGTCCCCCTTGGAAATATTCATCCTTGAATGTCGCTCTATAGGATAAGAATACTAATCAACTGAACTTACTCAAGGAACGAGAGCATCTAAAACATGACTATGCAACTGGAACCACTGATACTCTGTGTTCTCATACTGGACATGCATATCAGATGCATGGAATACTCGACTGAAGCTACTCATAAGCTGAATTCTCATAATGGACATGCATATCTAATGCATGAATGTCTTACTGTACTGACTCTCAAAAGCATGAATGGCTATGCAATGTTAACTGATGTTAACTTCATAAAGAGAGTCTGAACATACAACTTAATGAGTCTAAGGAAATGAAAGAATCGCAATATCATGGGGTATCTCCCCCTTGGGACTCTATGTCCCTCTAAACACACTTTGCTGAAATACTGGGGCGGTACACGGGGAACCTACGAATCGGGTCATGATTGACCAACTGAGATCTGAAGCTAATTCATGACTCATGCTGACATATAAGCTCAAAATGTGAGCAAAGGTTCTTACAATGCATATCATAAAGATGAAGAACTCATAACATACCCGAATCTATATCAGGGAACATTTCCTAATCATGGTGGGTCTGAAGCGCATAGAGTCTGTTCTGACGCTGACCATCGTTAGCACCGAAAGCGGCACCCTGCTGATGAAACTCTCTACCCCTTTGAGCTAGAAATCTATAATATCATATTCTATGGCTTGGATTACCACACCCAAAGCACACATCACTACCGGCTCTACACATACCTAGGTGGATCTTGCCACACTCTCAACAAAGCGGATAGTTACAAACACCACTAGCACTACTCTGGGCTTTGAGGTCCGGTGCCCCGTCAAGAATGACATCCCCGAACTCTGGTGCGGGTACACTAGCTGAGGATGGAGCTGGGACTGAAAATCTTTGGCTATGCTAAGGATGGCTACCACCCTGGGACCCTGTCTGAGAGAAACTATGACTACCTATTCTGGCTCTATTACTCACTCTCTCTCTATCTTTCGCCTTATTTACCTCAATTATTGCACATGTATTATCAGTCTAGCAATGTCCATATCTCTATTGAGTATAGCATCCCTACACTCCTTCAACACTAACCCAAACACATCAGTCACAAACTTACTCATGCTTGCTCTAGGATCAGTTATCAAGTCCGGAGCATACTTAGCTAACTGGTTAAACTTAAGATAATACTCCTCCACTATCATGGAGCCTTGACTTAGGATATTGAACTCTTCTACCTTAGACTCTCTCATCTCTAGCAGGAAAAACTTATCTAGAAAGGCATCCGGAAACTCTTGCCAAGTCACGGGAGTTACATCCTCTCCTATACCCTTCTCCTACATCACTACCCAATTATGACCAATATTCTTCAGCCTATACGATGCTAAATCTACACTCTCCTCCTCAGAAACATGCATAATATAGGTAATCTTCCCTAATTCCTCAAGATAAAGTTGCGGGTCCTCGCCTGCTACTGACCTAAGGAATTCTGGCGGGATCATTCTCATGAAATCTCTAATTCGGGCTGTGGCTGAACTCACTTCTTGCTGAGGTTGGGCCACATCCTGATGGTTCCCCTGAACATTAGTCACAGCTTGGGCTAGCGACTAAAAAGTTACCCAAAAGTCTGCATATGACACACTCTCATTCTCAAGATCTACTAGCTGAGGTAGCGGGTCACCAACCCTAGAGGCATTATCTCTGCAAGGAGGCATACTCTGTAAATAGAAGAAAGAAGTGTTTTAGACTAAGGATCAACTTAATCTCATGCTCACCCGCACGACATGAATACTGAAAGAAGGGAAACTGATCCTAAAACATCTTATTGCCTCTTGTGGATAAATGTGGAGTGTAACATACCCATGCATAAGACTCTATTAGATGCGGCTTTTCAGACTCCCTAGGACATTAATGAACCTTAGGCTCTGATACCAAGCTTGTAACGACTCGAAGTCACCTCCCGGGATGTTACACGATGCTTAAGGCTACAAATAGACCCAAGCTAACCCTTTGAGCCTATTTCTACTAATAATACTCATTTCAAGATAAAATAATTGAAACACTAGCATAGTCATATCATATGAAGGGAGATACAGAGAAAATACTCGGTCCAAACGACCACAATACTAGAATTCTCAACACAATCACAACATGATAACTATTCTAACAAAGCCTCTACTAATCCATGAACTAGAAAGCCATTGGGACAGGTCCCCAACTAACTCTAAATGAACTGAAAGTAGTAACATAGTCTCTCAGATGCTGAAATTTCTGAAGATAGGTCCTCGAACCATGAGGACTTACCACAGTAGGAATATAGACAGAGGTACTCGTAAGTCACTGATGAGGCTGGGACTGAGCACCTGAACCTACATTATAAGACAATGTAGCACATAGACGTATATGTGGATCAGCAATTAAGAATGTACTGAGTATGTGGGGGTGCATGCATTTATATAAAATAACATCAATACTCTTTAATCAATTCATGTATGCAATAAGTAATGAATCACATGGCTCGAATAAGTATAAAATGTAAATCTCATGAATCATGTAGAATGGAGAATGTAACACAAATCTCATTAGTCATCATAGTTTAACTTTGATATCGGTAATCTTCTCTTATTCTCATTACCCATAGGCTAAACGAAACTTAAACAATACTTTCAACTCAATCATATGTCTCATGGAGAGTAAAACTTCTTTAATGCTCAAGAACTCATAACTCTTTTGAACTCAAGTACTTGGAATTCGGAATCACATAACTTTGAAACATACTTGAAGGCATTTCATTCACGTTAGGAAATTATCTCATGTCTAGCTTTAGGAAAAACATTTTATCCCAATGGAAAACACTCTAGTTTAGGGAAATAACTTATCTCAAAGCTTTATAGAAAATACTTATATCAAAGGAAAATACTTTTAGTCTTAGGTAGGAAATCTGCAACTTTACTATTAGGAAAATAACTTGTATCAAGGAAGGTTCTCTTAACCGACATAAACCATGCGAGCTACATGGAGTCCAATATTTTGTCCTACTAAGGAAGAGACCCCACGTTGGGGAGGAGCTTCATACTTTTGCCAGGGAGTATAACCTCAATTCAGTGATCACTTATCTCAACCTCGGGCCCAATATCTCAGCCTTAGGCTCAAAATCACAAACCTACAATGGCACGTAGTTTTGCGGTGAGAAACCATAGTAACTTATTCAACTCGGTGCTAAATACTTCTCCCTTTAATTTATCTCGCTCATCTCATGGAAATCCACTTTAAAATAATATCATGGTTCATCAATAACCTAATAATAAAATCTGTAATCTCATGTAGTGAAATAGATTTCAAAACTCCATGACCATTAGGTCAAAATATTTCTCTATAATCTCAAAATACTCAAATCATGGGTGCTTATAGCACAAAAGTTCATAAAATTGCAAATCTCAAGTAGGGCTCAATAACCCATAAATCAATCTCAAATTAAAACTTATCAAAAGCATAATAGATAGCATATAGATTCATAACTCATGTAGAAATCCGAAAATTTCAGCAATTTGTCTCAAAATCTCAACATACTCATATACTTCAATATCTCAATCATTTCAACTATTAATTTCTCAAGGATTAAAATCATGTGTATAGACCCAGCTGCAATTTTTCAAGAAAACATGTGAAAATCATGCCATTAGACTCTCAATTCATGGAAAACATTAAAATATTGCAATCAATAATAATGGGTGAAAACCCTAATTCAAATTTATGTAAAATCTCATAGATTGCAGAAAATCATAGTTTAAATAAACCTTTGGGCACAGCCTTGACGGTCCATCATTTTGGCTGTCGTACTTGGTCTAGAAAAGGGAGTTGCTACCTTGGTTGCGATGGTTCGTCATAAACTCGATGGTCTGTCAGATCATTCGTCGCACCTGGGCGGTTCCGACAACTCTCAGTAAAACGGCCATAACTTCTTCTCCTGATACCGGATTTGGATTAAATTGGTATCGTTGGAAAGCTAATTCAATTATCTACATGATAAAAGGTCAAATTAAAGAAAATTCAATATGGTTTAAACACCAATTACTTGGGAAGTCAGTTCTCAATCTTTTAGGACCGAAATTACACTTCACTTGACACGCTCTAAGGCTCAGACTATGATGGAACTTTGCGGGGTCTTACAATATCTCCCCCATGGAAAAATTTGTCGTCAAATGTTGATAGTTAGACTAGGAACACAGGAAAATAGAGTACACATAGCTGAAGCAAGTTGCTAAAACGGGCTCAAAATCTCTCTAAACTCTCGAATGCCTCAGAAATTGCAAGAACTCATGCAAGAATAGATACATATAGCTGAACTTTAGATTAGAAAGGCTTAATTAAGGAAGAATAATACCTTCAGATTGATCTAAACTAGAGGAAAAGAGGTGCGGGCACTTGACTCGTATGTCTGCTTCTGCCTCCCAAGTAGCGCCCTCAACTGACTGGTTCGCCACAAAACTTTGACTAAGGGAACCTCTTTGTTCCTCAGTCTATAGATCTGAAAATCTAGTAACTCAACAGGAATCTCATCAAATGAAAGACTGTTCTTAGTATCAGCACTCTCTGAGGGATCTACTACAACAGAATCACCAACATACTTTTTAAGCATGGAGACATTAAAAATAGGATGAATAGCTGACAACTCTAGGGGTAACTCAACCTCATAGGCTACTTTACCAACACGGATCAAGACTTTATATGGGCCAACATAACGGGGATTAAGCTTTCTCTTTTTACCAAACCTTTTCACCTCTTTCATAGGTCAAATCTTCAAGTACACCAAATCACCTGCCTCAAACTCAAGATCTCTTCTCCTCACATCAGCATATGATATTTGACTATGTTGAGTTGTCTTTAACCTTTCTCTAATCAACTTAACTTTCTCTATAGCTTCAAACACTGCATCAAGCCCAATCACGGTAGCTTCACCCACTTCAAACCAACCTATGGGTGATCTATATCTTCTACCATACAAGGCCTTAAATAGTGCCATCCCAATGTTAGCATGTTAACTATTGTTATAGGCGAACTCTATCAATGGCAAATGCTCATCCCAACTACCTTTGAAATCAAGAGCACATGCTCTCAACATATCATCTAGAGTCTGAATGGTCCTTTCAGCCTGACTATTTGTCTACGGATGAAAAGTACAACTTATTAAAAATTGGGTACCAAGACCCTGCTGAAACGCCCTCCAAAATAGAGAAGTAAATTGAGTACCCCTATCTAAAATAATTGATGAGGGAACTCCGTGCAGCTTGATTAACTCCCGGATATACAATCTAGCATAATCCTAAGTTGTATTAGATATATGCACGGGTAAAAAGTGCACGGACTTAGTCAACCTGTCTACATAAACCCAAATAGAATTATAATGATGACGCAAAAGAGGCAACCCGGTCATAAAGTCCATATTCACCACCTCCCACTTCCAAGTGGGTATACCAAACTCTTGGATCATACCACCATGTCTTTGGGGCTCTACCTTAACCTGTTGGAATGTTACACACTTTGCTACAAACTCAGTTATATCCTTCTTCATACTATTCCACTAATAGATTTCCTGTAAGTCACAGTACATCTTGGTAGTGCCGAGAAGAATAGAATACCGCACGCCATGCGCTTCAGCCATAATCCTCTACCTCAGATCATCAACACATGGAACACATAATCTACCCTATAACCTCAACATGCCATCTTCCCCTTATGACAAAATCTCTACCTTTGGTCCTTAACTACCTCCTTCAATCTAACCAAACTAGGATCTCTATCTTGCTTCTCTTTGACTTCAAAAACTAAAGAGGATTTGGAACTACTTTTCACTAAAGTACTTCTCTCAGTCGAATCAACCAACCTAACACCCAATCTAGCCAGAAAATGTACATCATGAGCTAACTCTTTCTTACCTTTCTCTACATGAGCAACACTACCCATAGACAATCTATTAAGGGCATCCACCGCTACATTAACCTAGCCTGGGTGATACAACACACTCTTATCATAGTCTTTTAACAAATCTAACCACCTCATCTTCTTAATATTCAACTCCCTCTGAGTAAATATATACTGCAGGCTCTTATGATCATTAAACACATCAACATGAACACCATAAAAATAGTGTCTCCAGATTTTTAAAGCAAAGACCACAGTAGCTAACTCAAGATCATGGGTTAAGTAATTTTTCTCATGCAGCTTTAACTGTCTAGAGGCATAGGCTATAACCTTTCCTCTTTGTATCAACACACCACCCAAACCAATTTTAGAGGTATCATAATACACCACAAAACCATCTGTACCATCAGGCAAGGTCAATACAGGGGCTGAAGTAAGTCGAGTCTTCCACTCCTGAAAACTCTTCTCACAGGAATCTGACCACTGGAACTTAACTTTCTTTTGAGTCAACCTTGTCATGGGAGATGCAATTAGAAAAGAAACCTTCAACAAAATAGTGATAATATCCCACTAGACCTAAGAAACTTCTAATATCAAATGGAGAGATAGGTCTAGGCCAATTTCTTACAGCTTTTGTATTTTGGAGATCGACTCTAATACCTTCAACTGAAACAATGTGGCCCAGAAAGACTACATACTTTATCCAGAATTCACACTTATTGAATTTGGCCTACAATCGATGATCTCTAAGAGTTTGCAAGACAGTCATAAGGTGATTTGCATGGTCACTCTCATTACTGGAGTAAACAAGGATGTATCTAGAAATTTCTTGAATACTCAGTTTATGAAGTCCATGAAGGAGGCTGGGGCATTGGTTTGCCCAAAAGACATGACTAGAAACTCAAAGTGACCATAGCGGGTTAGGAAGGCTATCTTTGGAATATCACATTCCCTCACTTTAAGTTGATGACAGCTGGATCTAAGGTCTATCTTAGAGAAATAACTTTCACCTTGCAACTGATCAAATAAGTTTCCAATTCTCGAAAGAGGATACTTATTTTTGATTGTGACCTTGTTAAGATGATGATAGTCAATGCACATACACAAAGAACCATATTTCTTTTACACGAATAAAATAGGGGTGCCCCAAGAAGAAATACTGGGCCTAATAAAACCTGTGTCTAAAAGATATTCAAGTTGCTCTTTCAACTCCTTAAACTCTTCAGGTGCCATATGCTATGGCAGAATAGAAATAAGCCGAGTATCGAGAAGAAGGTCAATCCTGAATTATATCTCCCTATTGAGAGGTACCCTGGGAGATCTTCCAAAAAAACATTAGAAAACTCATTAACAATATTAACTGACTGAATAGTTGGAGCCTTAGATTTAGTGTCCTTGACTCTAACTAGGTGATAGATGCAACCTTTGGATATTAGCTTTTTGGCTTTGACATAGGAGATAAAATGACTCTTGGGAGATACCAAACTCCTAGACCACTCAAAAGCTGGTTCATCCTGAAACTGAAACTTGACTACACGGGTACAAAAGTCTATAGATGCATAACAAGAATGAAGCTAATCCATACCCAGGATAAGGTTAAAATCCACCATGTCTAACTTTATCAAATCTGGAAGTATGACTCTATGAAGAACAGTAACAGGACAATCTCAATATATTTTTTTAGCAACAACTGGCTCCCCTACTGGTGTATAAACTAAGAAGGGCTTAAAAATCTTTTTGAGACTCATTTTGAAGTTCACAGCTACTAGTGGGGTCACATAAGAGGGACTTGACCTGGGGTCCAACAACACATACACATCAAGGAAAAAGACACGGAGCATACCAGTAACAATATCAGGAGAGCCCTCCTACTCCTGATGGGATGGTAAGGCATAAAATCTATTCTGGCGCTGACCGCTAACAGTACTAGATAAAGCGCCCTGAGAAGGGGCGGGACGGGGTACAAGAGTTGGTGTACTAGTTGCCTATGCCTGAGGTCAGGCATCTCTATTCCCTTTTCTAGTATGAGGATAATCTCTAAGTCTGTGGCCCTACTTTCCACATCCAAAATAAACCCTTAAATCTATAAAACACTCACCAAGATAATCCCTACCACACTTAGCACAGGGAGGATAACGGGGCCTGTTACCAATACTGTTCTGCGACCTATGCTTAAAAAACCTGCCCCCTGCTCCTGCTTTCCTCTAGGTGTAGGAGCACTAACTTATAAAGGCTCTGGCATAGACGAACGTCTCTGAAATTGAGGATGGTTCCCTTCATGGAACCTAGGCTGGGTAAACTCATGCTGCTCAGATTTAGCCCTCTTATTACCCCTCACTCTATCTCTTTCTCAAATCCTACCCACCTCTATCTGCTGAGGATACATTATCAACCTAGTCATATCCATATATCTATGCAGCATCACAGTTCTACACACCAAGAAACACCGGTTACGAACTTGCTCATACTAGCCCGGGTGTCATAAATTAAATCAAGAGCCTACTTGGCCAACTGATTGAGAATAAGAGAAGATTACTGATATCAAATTTAAACTATGATGACTCACAAGATTTGTGTTACATGCTCAACAAAATGTTGGACTCCATATAGCTAGCATGGTTTATGTCGGTTAAGAGAACCTCCCTTGATACAAGTTATTTTCCTAATAGTAAAGTTGCAGATTTGCTCCCTAAGACTAAAAGTATTTTCCCTTGGTATAAGTATTTTCTCTAAAGCTTTGAGATAAGTTATTTCCCTAAACTAGAGTATTTCATAAAGAGTAAAGCTTTGAGATAAGTTATTTCACTAACCTAGAGTATCTCATGGAGAGTAAAAGTTCAGCCTATGGGTAATGAGAATAAGAGAATATTACTGATATCAAAGTTAAACTATGATGACTCACGAGATTTGTGTTACATGCTCCATTCTACATAATTCATGAGCTTTATATTTTATACTTTTCAAGCCATGCGAGTCATTACTTATTGCATGCATGATTTGATTAAAGAGTATTGATGTTATTTTATATAAATACAAGCACCCCCACATACTCAATACATTCCCAAGTGTTGATCCACATATACGTCTATGTGCTACATTATCTTATAATGTAGGTTCAGGTGCTTAGTCCCAGCCTCGTCAGTTACTTTCGAGTACCTCCATCTACATTTCTAAAGTGGTGAGTCCTCATGGTTTAAGGACCTACCTTCAGACATTTCAGTATTTGAGAGACTATGTTACTACTTTCAGTTCATTCGAGTCAGTTAGGGACTTGTCCCAACGGCTCTCTAGTTCATGGATTAGTAGAAGCTTTGTTAGATTAGTTATCAGATTGTGATTGTGTTGAGAATTCCAGTACTGTGGTTGTTTGGACCGAGTATTTTCTCTATATCTCTCTTCATATGATATGACTATACTAGTGTTTGAATTATTTCATCTTGAAATGAGTAATTAGTAGAAACAGGGTCAAAGGGTTATCTTGGGGCTATTTGCAGCCTTAAGCACCATGTCACATCCTGAGAGGCGACTTTAGGTTGTTACAAACTTAGTATCAGAGACTAAGGTTTTAAAGAGCCCTAGGGAGTCTGACAAACCGCATTGAGTAGAGTCTTGACCATCGGTGTGTAGCGCGCCACATCTATGAGCAAGAGGCTACAAGACGTTTTAGGAAAAGTTATTTCTTTCTTTCAGATTCTATCATCCCTACAGTTGTCCCTCTCATCTAATAATTCATGCTCTTCTAAGATGCATTCTTGGACAAGTTCTTTCTGCTTGAGATGAAAGAGGAAAAGATTAAGGAGTTTATCAACTTGAGGCAGGGATCCATGACTGTTAAGGAGTACTGCTTGAAGTTCAATCAGTTGGCCAAGTATTCTCCTGATTTGATTTGTGACACCTGGGCTAGTATGAGCAAGTTCATAACCGATGGCTGGGGCATTTCTAACACCGGTTACGAACTTGCTCATACTAGCCCGAGTGTCAGAAATTAAATGAGAAGCATACTTGGCCAACTGATTGAACTTCAAGCAGTATTCCTTAACCGTCATGGAGCCCTGCCTCAAGTTCATAAACTCCTTAATCTTTGCCTCTCTCATCTCAAGCGGAAAGAACTTGTCCAAAAATATATCTTAGAAGAGCACGAATTATTAGATGAGAGGGACAACTATAGGCACAATAGAATCTGAAAGAAAGAAATAATTTTTCCTAAAACGTCTTGTAGACATACTCATAGATGTGGCACGCTACACACCAATTGTCAAGACTCTACTCAACGCGGCTTATCAGACTCCCTAGGACTCCTTAAAACCTTAGTCTCTGATACTAAGTTTGTAACAACCCGAAGTCGCATCCCGAGACATCACACGGTGCTTAAGGCTACAAGTAGCCCCAAGCTAACCCTTTGATCCTGTTTCTACTAATAATACTCATTTCAAGATGAAATAATTCAAACACTAGTATAGTCATATCATATGTAGGGAGATATAGAGAAAAAACTCGGTCCAAACGACCACAATACTTGAATTCTTAACACAATCACAATCTAATAACTCGTCTGACAAAGCCTTTACTAATCCATGAACTAGAGAGCCGTTGGTATAGGTCCCCAACTAACTCTAAATAAACTGAAAGTAGTAACATAGTCTCTCAAATGCTGAAATGTCTAAAGCTAGCTCCTCAAACCATGAGGACTCACCACTTTAGAAATATAGATGGAGGTACTCGAAAGTCACTAACGAGGCTAGGACTAAGCACCTTTACCTATATTATAAGACAATGTAGCACATATACGTATATGTGGATCAGCACTTAGGAATGTACTGAGTATGTAGGGGTGCTTGTATTTATATAAAATAACATGAATACTCTTTAATCAAATCATGCATGCAATAAGTAATGAATCATATGGCTTGAAAAGTATAAAATGTAAAGCTCATGAATCATGTAGAATGGAGCATGTAACACAAATCTTGTGAGTCATCATAGTTTAAATTTGATATAGGTAATCTTCTCTTATTATCATTGCCCATAGGTTAAACTTTTACTCTCCATGAGATACTCTAGTTTAGGGAAATAACTTATCTCAAAGTTTTACTCTCCATGAGATACTCTAGTTTAGGGAAATAACTTATCTCAAAGCTTTAGAGAAAATACTTATATCAAAGGAAAATACTTTTAGTCTTAGGGAACAAATCTGCAACTTTAATATTAGGAAAATAACTGGTATCAAGAGAGGTTCTCTTAACCGACATAAACCATGCGAGCTACATGGAGTCCAATATTTTGTCCTCCTAAGGAAAAGACCCCACATTGGGGAGGAGCATCATACTATTGCCAGGGAGTATAACCTTAATTCAGTGATAACTTATCTCAGCCTTGGGCCCAGTATCTCTGCCTTAGGCCCAAAATCTCAAACCTATGGGGGCACATAGTTTTGGGGTAAGAAACCATAGTAACTTACCCAACTTGGTGCTAAATACTACTCCCTTTAGTTTATCTCACTAATCTCATGGAAATCCACTTTAAAATAATCTCATGGTTCATCAAGAACCCAGTAATCAAGTCTTTAATCTCATGTAGTGAAGTAGATTTCAAAACTCCATGAACAGTAGGTCAAAACATTTCTCAATAATCTCAGAATACTTAAATCATGGGTGCATATAGCACAAGAGTTCATAAAATTGCAAATCTCAAGTAGGGCTCAATAACCCATAATTCAATCTCAAGTTAAAATCATCAAAATCATAATAGATACCATATAGATTTATAACTCATGTAGAAATCTGGAAATTTCAACAATTTGTCTCAAAATCTCAACATACTCATATACTTCAATATCTCAAATATTTCAACTATTAATTTTTTTAAGGATTAAAATCATGTGTATAGACCCAGCTGCAATTTCTCAAGAAAATATGTGGAAATTATGCCATTGGACTCTGAATTCATGGGAAACATTAAAATATTGCAATCAATAATAATTGGTGAAAAATCCTAATTCAAATTTATGTAAAATCTCATAGATTGCAAAAAATCATAGTTTAAATAAGCCTTTGGGCACAAGGATGAAAGGATTATCCCTTGTTCGAAACCCTACATACCTTATATTATGAAATTAGATGAACAAGCTTGCTCTAAACTCTTCTTCTCACTCTTGAGAGAGGGTTCTTGAAACCCTCAAACTTGGGGAACTCAAGTCTCAATTCAATTTGTAGAATCTATGGTGTGTTTTTGGATATCTTGGAGAAGGGTTTTAGATTTGATCTTGAGGGAGAAACTCTATCTCTCTTGTGTTTTAGATGATAAATAAAGCCATTTTCTTCGCTTGGAATATACCTGGGAGTTAAAAGAGTGGAAAGACAACACATCCCCTTGTTAAAATGATTTAAAAACACTGAACGAGGTCTGCGATGGTCGAAGCGATGGTCCGTCGCAAGTCTGATGATCCATCGGATCGTCTATCCCACGTTGACTAAAAAATAAACACACTGACTCAATGCAATAGTCTCAGCGATAGTTCGTCGCATACCCAATGGCACGTCGGATCATCCATCATACATTAGCCAAGATGAGGCCACACTGCCTGAGCGCGATGGTCCCAGTGATGGTCCATCACAGCCTTGATGGTTTGTCATTTTGGCCATCACACTTGGGCCAAAAAAGGGAGTTACTACCTTGGTTGTAATGGGCCATCGCAGACTCGACGGTCCGTCAGATCGTCCATCGCACCTGAGTGATTCTGGTAACTCTCAGTAAAATAGCCATAACTTCTCACCTCAATACCAGATTTGGACAAAATTGGTATCGTTGGAAAGCTAATTCAATTCTCTACATGAAAAAAAGTCAAATTTAATAAAATTCTATATATTTTAAACACCAATCACTTGGAAAGTCACCTCTCAATCTTTTAGGGCCAAAATTACACTTCACTTAACACGCTCTAAGGCTCAGACTACGAGGGAACTTTGTGGGGTATTACAATGCGGTCTAAAGACAGTGTTAGTTTTCTCAATAATCTATGTCAAGCCACAATTCTCATAACTCAGTGAGTTATAGAACTCTGTACTCTCAGATAGATACAGAACGTAAGAAATCTCAGTATTCTCAGTAAACTCAGTGTCACTAGTATTCTAGCCTCAGTTCAGTACTCAACTCAGATCTAATAGTATTCAAGTGTTCAGTTTAGTCCTCAGTAGTATTCGAGTAATCTTTTTTGAGCTCAGTATCATCAGTTAGATAACAAGATTCAATAGTATTCCGTCAGATACAGAATCAAGTGAATTTAGATCAACTCAGTCAGATCATTTAAGAAATATAATCAGTATTAGATTCAGTTCAGTTTAAGTTAAGAATTAGTTTCAAGTCTTTTGGTTGGGAGTAGGAACTAGCACCGAGCGAGTGCAGGAATGGGGCTCCCTGTTAGAGAGGCATTCGTTAGGAGCAATCCCTAAACTCCAGAACTATGTAGCTAGCACAGAATTCAGAAGTCACCCGTTAAAAAAGGCTTGTCACCCGCTAGATAGGCTTGACTTCCTGTGAGGGTCACCCATTAGTGAGGCTTGACCAGAGAGGTCTTTACCCATGGCACGGTATTGACATACTTCTAGTTGGGGTTACAGGTTAGACCCACCAGTTCAGATTTGAGGCATGTCGGTTAAGTGAGCACTCCTATAGTTATAGTTTTAGTATCAGTCTTTAAAAAAAGAATTCAAAAATTAGAACTGTTAGATACAGTCATCTATCTCAGTGAGGAACTCAGATAGTTCCATTGATTCATGGACCACTCGCTAGATAGGTGTGGTCCCACATATAGTTATTGAGTAATCTCATTATCAGATGCAGAGATCACTCTCTAGATAGGTTTGATCTCAGTCTCAGATTCAATTGAGTAATCTCATTATCAGATCTAGAGATCACCCACTAGATAGCCTTGATCTCAATCTCAAATTCAGTTGAGTAATCTCATTATCAAATTCTGAGATTACCTGTTTGATAGGCTTGATCTCAGTCTCAGATTCAATTCAGTAATCTCATTATTAGATCTTGAGATCACCTATTAGATAGGCTTGATCTCAGTCACAGATTCAATTGAGTATTTTTATTATCAGATCTAGAGATCACCCGTCAAATAGACTTGATCTTATTCTCAGATTTAATTATTATTCTCATTATCAGATTCAGGGATCTCCTGCTAGATAGGTTTGATCTCAGATATAATATTTTCTTATCATTGATAGTAGATTTTGGAATCATCCGTCAGAGAGGTTTGATCTCCGATGGAGTCAGTCGAGAGTAGAAAGCTCAGAATTCAGTCATTGATATGAGTAGATTTAGTTACTCAATTTCAGTATCATCAGTTTTCAAGATCAATTTCTAGATAAGACTGATTTTAACTCCAGTACTCAGTTATCAGTATCAGATGATCTAGTATTTAGTATCTCAGGCGTTAGTAGTGAGTTCAGATATTAGTAAAGCAATATTCGAGTTTCAGTACTTTGAGTTATGATGTTTTGGGTTATGGTTGTGCATTCATGCATATGTCCTCATTCAGTATTCTCATGATTATTCAGTTAAGTAATTGTTTATGCATAAGCCCGTACATTTAGCCTTACCTCATCTTCATACTCGGTACATTCTCGTACTGATGCATTTGCGCTATGGTGTTTTATTTGACACCATAGGTTCAGAGGCACAAGATCCAAAGTACCCTTAGAAGCTCAGTCCCAGTCAGCAGTAGTAGACATAGCAGTGAGTCTTCTTCAGTCGAGGATGATCCTTATTTTCATTATTACATCAAACTTAGTTTATTTTCAGTAGACGGAGTTAGTTGGGGACATGTCCCATCAACTCCACAATTCAGATAGTTTAAAGGCTTTTTGAACAAATATATCAGTATTTAGTTTTCATTTTTGAGTATTTATAGAAGTTTTGAATCTTATGGACAGTTTTTGCATTTATTATCTATACTATGTAGTGCTCAGGTACAGATATCAATAGAGGGTTAGCTTGTGGTCCTTTGGGATCATGAGCACCGTGTGATGTTTCGATTCCAGAAAATTGGGTCATTACAAACTAGTTTGTAATGCCTCAAATCTGGTACCCAGAACGCTACATGGTGCTCATAACCCTAAAAGGACCACAATCTAACCCATGTCTGATATTTGATCCTGTATACTGCATAATATATTGAATAATGTGAAAACATGAACTGAAAGGCCATAAGGTTCACATAACTAAAGTAAAACATAACATCTAAACTAGGTATAAAATACCCAAAACAACTGGAATAATTGTCTAAACATAATAGTCTGAAAAGCCTCTAACTGACTAAACTATCTGAGTAAGAAGTGTATGGTACATGTCCCCAACTAACTCTAACTAATAAACTAATTAATGAGATAATAGAGAAATAGTTATATCATCAAAGGATGAGGACTCAATGCTAACTGTGACTGCTGATATTTGGAATCTACTGATGCTATGGAGCTCGTGTCTCTCAACCTATGGTATAAGACACCATAGCGCAAGTGCATCAGTACTTTAAATGTAACGGTATGCATTTGAGGTAGGCTGAATGCATGGAGTTCATATGCATGAACAATACTGGCTAACTGACTAATATGAATGTGAGAATACATGCATGCGTACATAGTAACTATATCTGAAATTGTGATAACATATGTACGTTGATAACTAACATGACTAATGACTGAATTTTGATAATTGATAACATGAGTGATTGTATCTGACAGTCCTGAATCTGATGGAGCTAGCTGAGTTTCGTACTATATCTGAGTTGGTTGTATTTGACAATCTTAAATTTTGAAGAACTATCTGAGTTCTTTTACTGAGACTGTGGAAGGTAGTCATCTAACCAACATGCCCCAAATGACGCATTATAGCTGGATTGGGGTCCAACCTGTGCCCTGATTAGAACAGTGTCAATATTGTGCCACTGGTAAGGACAACATATGAGTGACACTAATATATTAGGTAAATCTAGTGAGAACGGTGGGAACCCTCATATAGTAGGTTAAGCCACCTCATCTACCCTCATATAATAGGCTATGATGTCTTAACCTATGTTTGCTACATAGTTTTGAAACATAAGGATTGCTTCTAAGAATCACACCCTCGTATAACTGGTAAGTTCCCATCCTTGGGTTCGCTCGGTGCTAATTTCTACTCCCATCTGAATAGACAGTGAACATGATTTACTGAACTAAACATGAACTGAGTTACTGTCTTCCGTTGACTGACGGAATACTACTGATATCTGATAACTGACTGAGTTCATGAAATCATGGATATTTCTTGAGTCATAAGACTATCTGAAGTCTAAGGATCATAGCTTAACTGAGAGTATCGTGGAAACAGACATGGCTCTAGGCACACAGCTGATATTTTGGGGTACAATTACCCCCAGGACTCGATAGAAGGAAACTAACAAAGCATGACCTACTTGAACACATCAGTAACTTCATAATCCATAATACATTTATTGAAGCATTTCATCAAACATGTGATCTGCATAAACTTGTACATGTATGGGGACTTCATGATATCATGCTAGTTGGGTATTTTCCTTTATCTAGACATTTAATCAAACACGTGATAGGCATAGTATGTGTAAACAACATTATACAACAATTAAACATCATGATTCAATTCTAATTTCATCATTCAAGGGTTTAATCATAGATTTACATGAATCTACATCTATATTAATCAAATCCACATAAACTTTATCCCCCAACATGGAATAGAATTCAATTACTCATTATCAACATGAACAAGAGCAGCCCAATCATGAAATTCATAAAGGAAATCCATAAACTTAAACTTTGAAAAGAGATTTTTCGTCTTCATGGACAAAAGAAGTCCATGAATGAACACTATGCATACCTGGGTTGAGTTTCTTAAAGTTCTTGAACTTGAAGAATTTGAATATCTTAGTTCTTGAAAAAGATTTGTATTTTGTTCTTGGAGATTAACGTTAGAGACAAAACCCTAATTTTATTGTTGTAGAAGAATAATAAATTTTTGAGCTTTGGTCGGATATAATTGGGTATATAAACGGATAGTAAAAGACCAAAAACCCCTAAAAATGACTTTAAAATCACTAAATGGAACCTATGATGGTCCGTTGCTAGGGTGATGGTCCGTCGCTATGGCGATGGTCCGTCACTAAGGCGATGGTTTGTCATTTCGACCGTCGTACGTGGACCAAGAAAAGGGCTTACTTCCTAAGTAGCGACGGCCTGGGCGATGGTCCATCGCAAGTTCGACGGTCCATCAACCTGTCCATCGCACCTTATCCAGAAGGTTGCCTCACTACCTTGGCTGCAAAAGTTAAGGCGATGGTTCATCGCTAGGTCGACGGTCCGTCAACTTGGCCGTCACACTTGGGCGATTATGATAGCTCTGAGTAAAACATCCATAACTGTTTACTCTGATGCCGGATTTGAATGAAATTGGTATCGTAGGAAAGCTAATGCAATTTCCCACATGAATAAAAGTGAAAATCTTAAAAAATACCACATATACAAAAGTGGATTCATCTTTCAAATAAAGCTTCTAACATTCTTAGGACAAATTTAAAGCTAGGAAAAAGTGTAGGTTATTATAATATCTCCCCCTTGAGAACATTCGTCCTCGAATGAGACTGGGTGAGGGAAAGAACATGAACTGACGTACATACTGAACATTAATAACTAAAACATGATCTCATGACTGACATAATTGAATAACCGAACATAACATACTGAACATGCATATCTGATGCACGTGTAACAGATTCATGAATGCATGACTGAGTGTTCTGAGGAACTAAGTTTTCTCACAATGAGAAAGCATGTGTGATGCATAATTATATAACTAAACTGATACATGAATGCATAACTGAATATGCAATGGTACTTGATACCAAGTTTGTGATGAACAAGGAACATGAAATGAGTAAGCACAAGGAGAACTGTTACCTTGAGCTTAATCTGAGTTGGCGGAGAAGAGGTGGGTATACTTGGAACACATTCTGCTTCTGCTTCCCAAGTAGCTCCCTTGACGGACTGATTTTGCCAAAGAACTTTGACTATAGGGACTTCTTTGTTCCTTGGAAACTCTTTATAACAGAGGCTATTCTGAACATCTATGCTCTGAATAAGGACTATAACTGTCGGGTCACCTATGCACTTCTTGAGCAAAGAAACATGGAAGACTCGATGAACTGAGGCTAGATCTGAAGGTAATTCGAGCTCATAAGCTACCTTGTCAAAGAGACTGAGAATCTTGAAGGGGCCGACATATAGGGGAATGAACTTTCCCTTCTTGCCGAACCGCTTCACTTCCTTCATGGGAGAGATCTTTAGATTGGCATAGT
>NW_025834574.1:34523-64037 GCF_002878395.1 Capsicum annuum
ATAGTCACCAATCTCGAACTCAAGATCTTTTCTACAAACATCTGCATAAGACTTATGTCGGCTCTAAGTAGCCCGGAGTCTTTCTTTATTCAACTGGACTTTCTTTAAGGCGTTGAATACCAGTCAGGCCCTATCACAAAAGCTTTACCCACTTCAAACCAACCTATGGGTGATCCACATCTTCTACCATACAAGGCCTCAAATGGTTCCATCCCGATGCTAGGATAGTAACTATTGTTATAGGCGAACTCTATCAATGGCAAATGCTCATCCCAACTACCTTTGAAATCAAGAGCAAATGCCCTCAACATATCTCCTAGGGTCTGAATGGTCCTCTTGGCCTGACCATCGGTCTGCGAATAAAAAGTGGAACTGAAAAGAACTTTGATACCAAGACACTACTAAAATGCCCTCCAAAACTGAGAAGTGAATTGAGTACCCCTTTCCGAAATGATAGACGAGGGAACTCCATGCAGCCTGACTAACTCCCGAATATACAATCTAGCATAATCCTCAGTTGTATAAGATGTATGCATGGGAAAGAAGTGCGCAAACATAGCCAGCCTGTCTACAACAACCCAAATAGAATCATAATGATGACGCAAAAGAGGTAACCCGGTAACAAAGTCAATATTCACCACCTCCCACTTTCAAGTGGGTATGCCAAACTCTTGAATCACACCACTAGGTATTTGGTGCTCCACCTTAACCTTTTTGGCATATTACACGCTTTGCTACAAACTTAGTTATTCTTCTTCATACCATTCCACCAATAGATTTCCCGCAAGTCGTGGTATATCTTGGTAGTGCCGGGATGAAAAGAATACCGCGCGCCATGCGCTTCAGCCATAATACTCTGCCTCAGATCATCAACACACGGAACACACAATCTACCCAGAAATATCAAGACGCCATCTCCCCCTTGGGAGAAAACCTCTACCTTTTGGTCCTTAACTGTCTCCTTCAGTCTGACCAAACTAGGATCTCTATCTTACTTCTCCTTCACTTCCAAAACTAAAGAGGATTCACAACTACTATACACCAAAGTACTTCCCTCAGTTGAATCAAGAAACCTAACACCTAATTTAGCCATACAAAGCACATCATGAGCTAACTCTTTCTTACCTTTCACTACATGAGCAACACTACCTATAGACAATCTGCTAAGGGCATCCTCCACTATATTGGCCTTTCCCGGGTGATACAACACACTCATATTATAGTCTTTTAACAACTCTAACTACCTCTTCTGCCTAATATTAAACTCCCTCTATGTAAACACATATTTTAGGCTCTTATAATCAGAAAACAATCAACATGAACACCATAAAGATAGTGTCTTTAGATTTTTAAAGAAAAGACTACAGCAGCTAACTCAAGATCATGGGTTGGGTAATTTTTCTCTTGCGGCTTTAATTGTCTAGTGGCATAGGATATAAACTTACCAATTTGCAACAACACACCACCCAAACCAATTCTAGAGGCATCATAATACACCACAAAACTATCTGTACCATCAGGCAAGGTCAACACAGGGGCTGAAGTAAGTCGATTCTTTAATTCTTGAAAACTCTTCTCATAGGAATCTGACCATTGGAACTTAACTTTCTTTTGAGTCAACCGGGTTATGGGAGATGCAATAGAAGAGAAACCTTCAACAAAATAGCGATAATAGCCCACTAGACACAAAAAACTTCTAATGTCAGATGGAGAGATAGGTCTAGGACAATTTCTTATAGATTCTGTCTTTTAGGGATCGACTCTAATACCTTTGGCTGAAATAATGTGGCCCAGAAAGGCTCAAACCTTAGCCAAAATTCATACTTGTTTAATTTGGCAAACAACCAGTGATCTCTAAGAGTTAGCAAGACAGTCATAAGATGATTCGCATGGTCACTCTCATTACGGGAGTACACAGGGATGTCATCTATGAACACTATGACAAACATATCCAAATATTGCTTGAATACTCAATTCATGAGGTCCATGAAGGCAGCTGGGGAATTGTTTAGCCCGAAAGGCATGACTAGAAACTCAAAGTGACCATAGCGGGTTCGGAAGGCTGTCTTTGGAATATCACATTCCCTCAATTTAAGTTGATGATAGCCGGATCTAAAGTCTATCTTAGAGAAATAACTTGCACTTTGCAACTGATTAAGCAGGTCATCAATTTTAGGAAGAGGATACTTATTTTTGATTGTGACCTTGTTAAGCTAACGATGGTCAATGCACATACGTAAAGAACCATCTTTCTTTTGCATGAATAATACAGGTTTTCCCTAAGAAGAAATATTGGGCCCAATGAAACCTTTGACTAAAAGAACTTTGAGTTGCTCTTTCAACTCCTTAAGCCCTTCAGGTGCCATACGGTATGGCAGAATAGAAATAGTCTAAGTATCGAGAAGAAGGTCAATCTTGAATTCTATCTCCCTATTGGGAGGTACCCTTGGGAGATCTTCCAGAAAAACATAAGAGAACTCATTAACAATATTGACTAACTAAATAGTTGGAGTCTCGGACTTAGTGCCCTTAACTCTAACTAGGTGATAGATAAACCCTTTGGATATTAGCTTTCTAGCTTAAGATAGGAGATAAAATGACACTTGGGAGATATCGAACTCCCAAACCACTCAAAAGCTGGTTCATCAGGAAACTAAAACTTGACCACACGGGTACGACAGTCTATAGATGCATAACAAGAATGAAGCCAATCCATACACAGGATAAGGTCAAAATCCACCATGTCTAACTCCATCAAATCTGCAAGTATGACTCTATGAAGAATAGTAACAGGACAATATCTATACACTTGTTTTGCAACAACTGGCTCCCCTACTGGTGTATAAACTAGGAAGGACTCAGAAATCTTTTCGAGACTCATTTTGAAGTTCACAGCTACAAATGGGGTCACATAAGAGAGACTTGACCTGAGATCCAACAACATATAAACATCAAGGAAAAAGACACGAAGCATACCAGTAACAACATCAGGAGAGTCCTCCTGCTCCTGACGGGATGGTAATGCATAGAATTTATTCTGGCACTGACCGCTAGCAGTACAAGATGAAGCGCCCTGAGTAGGAGCGGGACAGGGTATAGGAATAAGGGCTGATATGCTAGTATTTCAGTACTAGATAAAGCGCCCTGAGTAGAGCGATATTTTTAGTTATGGTTGCGTATTCATGCATGTAACGACCCGAAATCGCCTTCTAGGACATCACACGATGCTTAAGCTTAATAATAGCCCCAACAATTAAATTTGTAATCTCATGTAGTGAAATAGATTTTAAAACTCCATGACCATTAGGTCAAAACATTTCTCAATAATCTCAGAATACTCAAATCATGGGTGTTTTTAGCACAAAAGTTCATAAAATTGCAAATCTCAAGTAGGGCTCAATAACCCATAATTCAATCTCAAGTCAAAACTCATCAAAAGCATAATAAATAGCATATAGATTCATAACTCATGTAGAAATCTGGAAATTTAAGCAATTTGTCTCAAAATTTCAACATACTCATATACTTCAATGTCTCAAACATTTCAACTATAAATTTCTCCGGGATTAAATCATGGGGTATAGACCCAGCTATAATTTTTTAAGAAAATATATGAAAATCATGTCATTAGACTCTCAATTCATGGTAAATATCAAAATATTGCAATCAATAATAATGGGTGAAAAAACCCTAATTCAAATTCATGCAAAATCTCATAAATTGTAGAAATTCACAATTTAAATAAGTCTTTGGGCATAAGAATAAAAGGACCACCCTTGTTCAAAACCCCACATACCTTGGATTATGAAATTGGTTGAACGAGCATGCTATAAACTCTTTTTCCTACTCTTGAGAGAGGGTTATTGCAACCTTTGAACTTGGGAAACTTATATCTTAACATAATTTGTAGAATCTATGGTGAGTTCTTGGATTTCTTGGAGAAGGGTTTTAGATTTGATCTTGAGGGAGAAACCCTAGATCTCTTGTGTTTTGGATGATGAATGAAGCCATTTGCTTCACTTGGAATATATCTGGGGGTTAAAAGAGTGGAAAGACCAAAAATCCCCTTGTTAAAATGAGTTAAAAAGACTAAACGGGGGCTACGACGATCGAAGTGATGGTCCGTCGCAAGTCTGACGGTCCATAGGATCATCTGTCACTCGTTGGCTAGAAAATGAACACACTGCCTCGATGCAATGGTCTCAGCGATTGTCCAATGAATACCTGATGGTTGGTTGGATCGTTCATCGCACGTTGGCCAGAATGAGTCTACACTGCCTGAGCGCGATGGTCCCAGCGATGGTCCATCGCATCCTTGATGGTCCGTTATTTTGGCGGTCGCACTTGGGCTAGAAAAGGGAGTTACTACCTTGGTTGTGATGGGCCGAGCGATGGGCCATCGCAAGCTCAACGGTCCGTCAGATCATCCGTCGCACCTGTGCGGTTCTAACAACTCGAAGTAAAATGGCCATAACTTCTTACCCCGATATCGTATTTGGACAAAATTGTTACGTTGGTAAGCTAATTCAATTCTCTACATGAAAAAAAGTCAATTTTAAGAAAATGGTTTAAACACCAAACACTTGGGAAGTCACTTCTCAATCCTTTAGGGACAGAATTATACTTCACTTAACATGCTCTAAGGCTCAGACTATGAGGGAACTTTGCGGGGTCTTACAATATCTCCCCCTTGGAAACATACATCCTTGAATGTCGCTAGTTAGATTAGGAACACAGGAAAAATAGAGTACACTTAGCTGGAGAAATGTTTTGCTAAACGACTCAAAATCTATCTAAACTCTAGAATACCTCAGAAATTGCAAGAACTCATGAAAGAATAGATACATAGCTGAACTTTAGATTAGAAGGGTTGAATTAAGGAAGAATAATACCTTCATATTGATCTAAACTCACAAAAAAGAGGTGCGGGAACTTGACTTGCACATTTGCTTCTGCCTCCCAAGTAGCGCCCTCAACTAACTGGTTTCGCCATAAAACTTTGACTAAGGGAACCTCTTTGTTCCTCAGTCTACGGATCTGAAAAACTAGAATTGCCATAGGAATCTCATCAAAGAAAAGACTATTCTAAATATCAACACTCTCTGAAGGATCCACTATAATGGAATAACCAATATGCTTCTTAAGTACTGAGACATGGAAAACAGGATGAACGGCTGACAACTCTT
The DNA here is from genome assembly GCF_002878395.1 of Capsicum annuum. Lineage (NCBI taxonomy): Eukaryota > Viridiplantae > Streptophyta > Magnoliopsida > Solanales > Solanaceae > Capsicum > Capsicum annuum. The sequence goes on from NW_025834574.1 coordinate 39,710, forward strand.
CGAGTAATTCAACCTCATAGGCTAATTTACCAACACGGCTCAAGACACCATACGGGCCAACATAACGGGGACTAAGCATTCCCTTTTTACCAAACCTCTTTACCCCTTTCATGGGTGAAATCTTCATGTACACCAAATCACCCACCTCAAACTCAAGATCTCTTCTCCTCACATCAGCATATGACTTTTGACGACTCTAAGTTGTCTTTAACCGCTCTCTAATCAACTTAAATTTCTCCTTAGCTTCAAATACTGCATCAGGCCCAATCTCGGTAGCTTCACCCTCTTCAAACCAACCTATGGGTGATCTATATCTTTTACCACACAAGGCCTCAAATAGTGCCATCCCGATGCTAGCAAGGTAACTATTTCTATAGGCAAATTTTATCACTGGAAAATGTTCATCCCAACTATCCTTGAAATCAAGAGCACATGCCCTCAACATATCCTTTAGAGTCTGAATGGTCCTCTCAGCCTGACCATTTGTTTGCAGATAAAAAGTAGAACTCAAAAGAACTTGGGTACCAAGACCCAGCTGAATGCCCTCCAAAATTGAGAAGTAAATTGAGTTCCCCTATCCGAAATAATGGATGAGAGAACTCCATACAGCCTGACTAACTCCAGGATATACAATATAGCAAAATCCTCAGCTGTATAACATGCGGGAATGGGCAAGAAATGTGCGGACTTAGTCTGTCTACAACAACATAAATAGAATCATGATGACGACACGAAAGGGGTAACCCGGTCACGAAGTCCATATTCTCTACCTCACACTTCCAAGTGGGTATACCAAACTCTTGCATCATAACACTAGGTCTTTGGTGCTCTGACTTAACCTGTTGGCAGTTACACACTTTGCTACAAACCCAGCTATATCCTTCTTCCTATAATTCCACCAATAGATTTCCCGCAAGTTGTGGTACATCTTGGTAGTGCCGGGATAATGGAAAATCATGTGCCAGGCTCTTTAGCCATAATCCTCTGCCTCAGATCATCAACACACGAAAGACACAATCTACCCTGTAATCTCAACACGCCATCTCTCCCTTGGGAGAAAACCTCTACCTTTTGGTCCTTAACTGACTCCTTCAGTCTGACCAAACTAGGATCTCTGTCTTGCTTCTCCTTGAGTTCCAAAACTAAAGAGGATTCAGAACTACTCTGCACCAAAGTACTCCCTTCAGCCGAATCAAGCAACCTAACACCCAATCTACCCAGAAATGCACATCATAATCTAACTCTTTCTTACCTCCCTATACATGAGCAACACGACCCATAGACAATCTGCTAAGTACATCCACCACTACATTGGCCTAACCTGGGTGATACAACTCACTCATATCATAGTCTTTCAACAACTCCAACCACCTCCTCTACCTAAGATTAAACTCTCTCTGAGTAAAAACATACTGCAGGCTCTCATGATCAGTAAACACATCAACATGGACACCATAAAGATAATGTCTCCAAATTTTTCAAAGCAAAGACCACAGCAGCTAATTCAAGATCACGGGTCGGGTAATTCTTTTTATAAGGTTTTAACTGGGTAGAGGCATAGGTTATAACCTTACCTCTTTGCATCAACACACAACCCAAACCAATTTTAGAGGCATCATAATACACCACAAAACCATCTATACCGTTAGGCAAAGTCAACACAGAGGCCGAAGTAAGTCGAGTCTTCAACTCCTAAAACCTCTTCTCACTGGAATCTGAATACTAGAACTTAACGTTCTTTTGGGTCAATCGGGTTATAAGAGATGTAATAGAGGAGAAACCTTCAACAAAACAACGGTCCCAAGAAACTTCTAATGTCAGATGGAGAAATAGGTCTAGGCTAATTTTTTACAGCTTCTATCTTTTGGGGATCGACTCTAATACCTTTGGCTGAAATAACATAGCCTAGAAAGGCTACAGACCTTATCCAGAATTCATACTTATTGAATTTGGCAAACAACCAGTGATCTCTAAGAGATTACAAGATAGTCATAAGGTGATTAACATGGTCACTCTCATTACGGGAGTACACAAGGATGCCATCTATGAACACTATGACAAACATATCCAAATACTGCTTGAATACTTGGTTCATGAGGTCTATGAAGACGGTTAGGGCATTAGTTAGCCCAAAAGACATGACTAGAAACTCAAAGTGACCATAGCGGGTTCAGAAGGCTATCTTTGGAATATCACATTCCCTCATTTTAAGTTGATGATTGCCAGATCTAAGGTCTATCTTTGAGAAATAACTTGCACCTTGCAACTGATCAAACAGGTCATCAATTCTTGAAAGAGGATACTTATTTTTAACTGTAACCTTGTTAAGCTAATGATAGTTAATTCACATACGCAAAGAACCATCTTTCTTTCACATGAATAAGACAGGTGCGCCCCAAGAAAAAATACTGGTCCTAATGAAACCTTTGTCTAAAAGATCTTTGAGTTGCTCTTTCAACTCCTTAAGATCTAGAGGTGCCATACGGTATGGCAAAATAGAAATAGGACGAGTGTCGGGAAAAAGGTCAATCCCAAATTCTATCTCTCTATCGGGAGGTACCCCTGGGAGATCTTCCAGAAAAATATCTGGAAACTCATTAACAATATCAACTAACCAAATAGTTGAAGCCTCAGACTTAGTGTTTTTGACTCTAACTAGGTAAGAGATTCAACCCTTGGATATTAGCTTTTTGTCTTTGAGATAGGAGATAAAATGACTCTTGGGAGATACCGAACTCACGGACCACTCAAAAGTTGGTTGATCAGGAAACTAAAACTTGACCACATAGGTACGACAGTCTATAGATGCATAACAATAATTAAGTCAATCCATACCCAGAATAAGGTCAAAATCCACCATGTCTAACTCTATCAAATCCGCAAGTATGACTCTATAAAGAACAGTAACAGGATAATCTCTATACACTTTTTTAGCAACAACTGACTCCTCTACTGATGTAGAAACTAGGAAGGGCTCAGAAATCTTTTTGGGACTTATTTTTAAATTCACAGCTACAAGTGGGGTCATATAAGATAGACTTGAACCAGGGTCCAATAACACATAGACATCAAAGAAAAAGACATAGAGCATACTGGTAACAACATCTAGAGAGAGTCCTCCGGCTCCTAATGGGATTGCAGTCCTACAATCTTTTAGTACCAACCCAGAAACACCGGTCACGAACTTGCTCATACTAGCTTGGGTGTCAAAAATCAAATCAAGAGCATGCTTGGCCAACTGGTTGAACTTCAAGCAGTACTCCTTAATAGTCATGGAGCCCTACCTCAAGTTCAAAAACACCTCAATCTTTGCCTCCCTTATCTCAAGCGAAAATAACTTGTCCAGGAATGCATCTTAGAATACCTGCCAAGTCATAGGAGCAGCATTATCACCTCTACCCTTCCTCTGCGATACAACCCAGTCATTAGTAATGTCCTTCATTCTGCAGGATGCCAAATCAATATTTTTTCCTCAAAAACATGCATCGCTTATGTGATTTTTCTTACCTCCTCTAGGTACAACTGTGGGTCCTCATCTGCCTTAGACCCATAAAACTCTGGCGGATTCATCCGCATAAAATTAGGAATCCTATCCATAGCTACATCATCTCCCTACTGATTAGCAACTACAGCCTGGTTATTAGCTCAAACATTAGCGGTGACTGCTTGGGCTAACGCCTAAAAGGCTGCCCAAAACTCGGCATGAGACACCATCTCATTCAAAGAATCAACAGGTGGGGGTTGCTCATCATTGTTTGTATGGGCATTTGCTTTTTGGAGAGGCATTTTCTAAAATAAAATAGCATGAATTATTAGATGAGAGGGAAAACTGTAGGCACAATAGGATCCAAAAGAAAGAAATAATTTTTGCTAAAATATTTTGAAGCCTCTTGCTCATAGATGTGGTGCGCTACACACCGATGGTCAAGACTCTACTCAACACAGCTTGTCAGACTCCCTAGGACTCCTTAAAACCTTAAGCTCTGATACGAAGTTTGTAACAACCCAAAATCTCCTCCTGGGATGTCACACGATGCTTAAGGCTATAAGTAGCCCCAAGCTAATTCTTTGAGCTTATTTCTACTAATAACACTCATTTCAAGATGAAATAATTCAAACACTAGCATTGTCATATCATATAAAAGGAGATACGGAGAAAATATTTGATACAAACAACCATAATACTAGAATTCTCAACATAATCATAATCTAATAAGTAGTCTGGCAAAGCCTCTACTAATCCATGAACTAGAGAGTCATTGGGATAGGTCCCCAACTAACTTGAAATGAACTAAAAGTAATAACGTAGTCTCTCAAATGTGGAAATGTCTACAGATAGGTCCTCAAACCATTAGGACTCACCACTATAGAATATAGACAGAGGTACTCAGAAGTCACTGATGAGGATGGGACTAAGAACCTAAACCTACACTATAAGACAATGTAGCACATAGATGTATTTGTGGATCAGCACTTGGGAATGTACTATGTACGTGGGGGTGCATGCATTTATATAAAACAAAATCAATACTTTTAATCAAATCATGCATGCAATAAGTAATGACCCACACGGCTCGAATAAGTATAAAATGTAAAGCTCATAAATCATGTAGAATGGAGCATGTAACACAAATCTCGTGAGTCATCATAGTTTAACTTTGAAATTGGTAATCTTCTCTTATTTTCATTACCCATAGGCTAAAGAAAACTTTAAACAATACTTTCAACTCATTCATATGTCTCATAGAGAGTAAAACTTCTTTAATGCTAAAAAACTCATAACTCTTTTGAACTCAAGTACTTGGAATTTGGAATCATATAACTTTGAAATATACTTGAAGGAATTTCATTCACTTTAGGAAAATATCTCATTTCAAGCTTTAGGGAAAACTACTTATATCAAGGGAAAATACTTTAGTCTAAGGGAGCAAATCTGCAACTTTACTATTAGGAAAATAACTTGTATCAAGGGAGGTTCTCTTAACCGACATAAACCATTCGAGCCACATGGAGTCAAATATTTTGTCGTCCTAATAAAGAGACCCCATGTTGGGGAGGAGCTTCATACACTTGCCAGGGAGTATTACCTCAATTCAGTAATCACTTATCTCTGCCTCGGGCCCAATATCTTGACCTTAGGCCCAAAAACTCAAACCTATGGTATCACATAGTTCTGGGGTAAGAAACTATAGTAACTTACCCGAATCGGTGCTAAATACTACTCCATTTAGTTTATCTCGCTCATCTCATGGAAACCCACTTTTAAATAATCTCATAGTTCATCAAGAACCTAATAATCAAATCTGTAATCTCGTGTAGTAAAATTAATTTCAAAACTCCATGACCATTAGGTCAAAACATTTCTCAATAATCTTAGAATACTCAAATCATGGGTTCTTATAGCATAAGAGTTCATAAAATTTCAAATCTCAAGTAGGGCTCAATAATCGATAATTAAATCTCAAGTTAAAACTCATCAAAAGCATAATATATAGCATATAGATTCATAACTCATGTAGAAATCTGGAAATTTCAGCAATTTGTCTCAAAATCTAAACATACTCATATACTTTAATATCTCAAACATTTCAACTATTAATTTCTAAAGGATTAAAATCATGGGGTATAGACCCAACTGTAATTTCTCAAGAAAACATGTGAAAATCATGCCATTAGACTCTCAATTCATTGAAAACATCAAAATATTACAATCAATAATATTGGGTGAAAAACCCTAATTCAAATTCTTGTAAAATCTCATAGATTGCAGAAAATCATAATTTAAATAAGTCTTTTGGCACAAGGATGAAAGGATTACCCTTGTCCAAAACCCCACATACCTTGGATTATGAAATTGGATGAACGAGCTTGCTCTAAAATCTTTTTCTTACTCTTGAGAGAGGGTTCTTGCAATCTTTGAACTTGGATAACTTAAATCTCAACTTAATTTATAGAATCTATAGTGAGTTCTTACATTTCTTGGAGAATGGTTGTAGATTTGATCTTAAGGGAGAAACCCTAGCTCTCTTGTGTTTTGGAGGATAAATGAAGCCATTTTCTTTGTAGGAATATATCTGGGGGTTAAAAGAGTGGAATGACAAAAAATCCCATTTTTAAAATGAGTTTAAAACACTGAACGAGGGCTACGACTGTCGAAGCAATGATCCGTCGCAAGCCTGATGGTCCGTTGGATTGTTCGTCGCACGTTGGCCAGAAAATGAACACACTACCTCAATTTGACAGTCTCAGAGATGGTCCATCGGATCATCCATCGTACGTTGGCCAAGATGAAGCCACACTGCCTGAGCGCGATGGTCCGTCACATCCTTGATGGTCTATCATTTTGGCCGTCGTACTTGGGCCAAAAAAGGGATTTACTACCTTAGTTGCGAAGGGCTGAGCGATGGTCCATCACAGACTCAACAGTCCATTGGATTGTCCATCGCACCTGGGTGGTTCCGACAACTCTCACTAAAACGGCCATAACTTCTCACTCCAATACCAAATTTAGACCAAATTGATATCATTGGAAAGCTAATTCAATTCTCTACATGAAAAAGAATCAAATTTAAGAAAATTCTATATGGTTAAAACACCAATATCTTGGGAATCCACTTCTCAATCTTTTAGGGCTAGAATAACACTTCACTTGACACGCTCTAAGGCTAAGACTATGAGGGAACTTTACAGGGTCTTACAATCCCCTGTTCAGAGTTTTTAACTCATTTTAACAAGGAGATTTTCACTCATTCCACTCTTTTATCAACCAGATATATTCCAAGGGAAGCAAATGGCTTTATTCATCATCCAAAACACAAGAGAGCTAGGGTTTCTCCCTCAAGATCAAATATAAAACCCTTTTTCAAAAAATCCAAGAACTCACCAAAGATTCTACAAATTGAATTGAGACTTGTGTTCCCTAAGTTCGAGAATTCTAAGATCCCTCTCTCAAGAGTGAGAAGAAGAGTTTAGAGCAAGCTTGTTTATCTAATTTCATAATCTAAGGTATGTGGGATTTTGAACAAGGGTAATCCTTTCATCCTTCTGCCCAAAGTCTTATTTAAACTATGATTTTATGCAATCTATAAGTTTTTACATAAATTTGAATTAGGGTTTTTCACCTATTATTATTTATTGTTACTATGATTACTATGATTTCATACCCCAAAACTACATGCCACCATAGGTTTAAGATTTTGGGTCTAACGCCGAGATATTAGGCCCAAGTCCGAGATAAGTGATCACTGAATTGAGGTTATACTCCCTGTAAAGAGTATGACGCTCCTCCCCAACGTGGGGTCTCTTTCTTAAGAGGACAGAATATTGGACTCCATGTAGCTCACATGGTTTATGTCGGTTAAGAGAACCTCCATTGATACAAGTTATTTTCCTAATAGTAAAGTTGCAAATTTTCTCCCTAAGACTAAAAGTATTTTCCCTTCATATAAGTATTTTCTCTAAAGCTTTGAGATAAGTTATTTCCCTAAACTAGAGTATTTTCCATTGTGACAGAATATTTTCCTTAAAGCTTGAAATGAGATAATTTCCAATGAATGAATTGCCTTCAAGTATGTTTCAAAGTTATGTGATTCCGAATTCCAAGTACTTGAGTTCAAAAGAGTTATGAGTTCTTAATCATTAAAGAAGTTTTACTCTCTATGAGACATATAAATGAGTTGAAAGTATTGTTTAAGTTTCCTTTAGCCTATGGGTAATGAGAATAAGAGAAGATTACCGATATCAAAGTTAAACCATGATGTCTCACGAGATTTTTGTTACATGCTCCATTCTACATGATTCATGAGCTTTACATTTTATACTTATTCAAGCCATGTGAGTCATTACTTATTGAATTCATGGTTTAATTAAAGAGTATTGATGTTGTTTGATATAAATGCAAGCACCCCCACATACTCAGTACATTCCTAAGTACTGATCCACATATACGTCTATATGCTACATCGTCTTATAATGAAGGTTTAGGTGTTCAATCCTAGCCTCGTTAGTGACTTTTGAGTACCTCCGTCTATATTTATACAGTGGTGAGTCCTCATGGTTTGAGGACCTATCTTTAGACATTCAATATTTGAGAGACTATGTTACTACTTTTAGTTCATTTCAAGTCAGTTAGGGACCTATCCTAATGGCTCTCTAGTTCATGGCTAAGTAGAGGCTTTGTCAGACTAGTTATCAGATTGTGATTGCATTGAAAATTCCAGTATTATGGTCATTTGGACAGATTAGTTTCATTGTATCTTACTTTATATGATATGACTATGCTAGTGTTTGAATTATTTCATCTTGAAATGAGTATTATTAGTAGAAATAGTCTCAAAGGGTTAACTTGGGGCTACTTGTTGACTTAAGCACCATGTGATGTCCTAAGAGGTGACTTAGGTTCATTACAAACTTGGTATTAGAGCCTATGGTTTCAAGGGGTCCTAGGGAGTCTGACAAGCTGCATTGAGTAGAGTCTTGACCATCGGTATGTATCACACCATATCTATGAGCAAGAGGCTATAAGACATTTTAGGAAAAGTTATTTCTTTCTTTCAGATTCTATCGTGCCTACAGTTGTCCCTCTTATCCAATAATTCATGCTCTTCTATTTCAAAAAAATGCCTCTCTGAAGAGTGAATGCCCGCAAGAATGATGAAGAGCAACCCCAACCTATTGATCCTTTGAATGAGATGGTGTCTCATGTCGAGTTTCAGACAGCCTTTTAGGTGTTAGACCAAGCAGTCACCACCAATGTTCGATCCAATAACTAGGCTGCAGTTACTAATCAGCAAGGGGGATATAGCTATGGCTAGGATTCGTGATTTTATGAAGATGAATCCGCCAGAGTTTTATGAGTCTAAGAAAGATGAGGACTCACAGTTGTACCTTGAGAAAGTGAGAAAGATCACGTAGGTGATCTATGTTTCTGAGGAAAAAAGTGTTGAGTTGGTGTCCTACAGGATGAAGGACATTACTTATGATTGGGTTGTATCTTGAAGAAAGGGTAGAGGTGATAATGTTGCTCCTATGACTTGGCAAGTGTTCCAAGATGCATTCTCGGACAAGTTTTTTCCTCTTGAGATGAGGGAGGCAAAGATTAAGGAGTTTATGAACTTGAGACAGGGCTACATGACTGTTAAGGAGTACTATTTGAAGTTCAATCAGTTGGTCAAGTATGCTCCTGATTTGATTTTTGACACCCAGGCTAGTATGAGCAAGTTCGTGACTGGTGTTTCTGGGTTGTCATTGAAGAAGTGTAGGACTGTGATGTTGCATAGAGATATAAATTTGGCTAGGTCTATGATGCATGCCCAGCAGATAAAGGTTGATAAAATTAGAGAGAGGGATAGAATAAAGGGTAACAAGAGGGCTAGATCTGAGCAACATGAGTTTAGCCAGCCTAGGTTCCATAGAGAGAATTGCCTTCAGTTTCAGTGACGTCTGTCTATGCCAGCACCTTCATCAGCTAGTGCTTCCATGCCTAGAAGCAGGCAGGAGTAAGGGGGCCGATCTTTTATGCCTAAGTCGCAAAACAGTGTTGGTAACAGGCCCAGTTATCCTCCTTGTGCTAAGTGGGTAGGGAACATCCCGATGAGTGTTTTGTAGGTTTAAGGGGCTGTTTTGGTTATGGAAAGTAGGGCCACAGACTTAGAGATTATCCTCATGCTAGACAGGGGAATAGAGATGCCCGGCCTCAGGCACAGGCTACTAGTGCACCAGCTCCTGTACCCCATCCCGCCCCTACTCATGGTGCTTTATCTAGTACTACTGGCGGTCAACACCAGAACAGATTCTATGCTATACCATCCCATCAGAAGTAGGAGGAATTTCCTAATATTGTTACTGGTATACTCTGTGTATTTTTTCTTGATGTTTATATGTTGTTGGACATCAGGTCAAGTCTCTCTTATGTGACCCCACTTATAGCTGTGAACTTCAAAATGAGTCCTGAAAAGATTTTTGAGCCTTTCTTAGTTTCTACACCAGTAGAGGAGCCAGTTGTTGCTAAACAAGTGTATAGAGATTGTCTTGTTACTGTTCTTCATAGAGTCATACTTACGGGTTTGATAAAGTTAGACATAGTGGATTCTGACCTTATCCTGGGTATGGATTGGCTTCATTCTTATTATGCATCTATAGACTATCGTACCCGCGCGGTCAAGTTTTAGTTTCTTGATGAACCAGCTTTGAGTAGTTCAGGAGTTCTATATCTCCCAAGAGTCATTTTATCTCCTATCTCAAATCCAGAAAGCTATCCAATGCTTGCATCTATCACCTAGTTAGAGTCAAGGACACTAAGTTTGAGGTTCCAATTATTCAGTCAGTCAATATTGTTAATGAGTTTTCTGATGTATTTTTGGAAGATCTCCCAGGGTACCTCTCAATAGGGAGATAGAATTCGGGATTAACCTTCTTCTTGATACTCAGTCTATTAGTATTTTGCCATACCGTATGGCACCTGCAGAGCTTAAGGAGTTGAAAGAGCAATTGAAAGATCTTTTAGACAAAGGTTTCATTAGGCCCAGTATTTCTCCTTGGGGCGCACCTGCTTTATTCGTGCGAAAGAAAGATGGTTCTTTGTATATGTGCATTGACTATCGTTAGCTTAACAAGGTCACAGTCAAAAATAAGTATCCTCTTCTGAGAATTGATGACCTATTTGATCAGTTGCAAGGTGCAAGTTATTTCTCTAAGATAGACCTTAGATCGAGCTATCATCAACTTAAAGTGAGGAAATGTGATAGTCTAAACACAGCCTTCCTAACCCGCTATGGTCACTTTAAGTTTCTAGTCATGTCTTTTGGGCGAACCAATGTCCCAGCTACCTTCATGGACCTCATGAATGGAGTATTCAAGTAATTTCTAGAAATGTCTATTATAGTGTTCATAGATGACATCCTTGTTTACTCCCGTAATGAGAGTGACCATGCAAATCACCATATGACTGTCTTGCAAACTCTTAGAGATCACTGGTTGTTCACCACATTCAATAAGTATGAATTCTGGCTAAGGTCTGTAGCCTTCTTGGCTACGTTACTTCAGCCGAATGTATTAGAGTCGATCCCCAAAAGACAGAAGCTATAATAAATTGGCCTAGACCTATCTCTTTGTCTGACATTAGAAGTTTCTTTGATCTAGCGGGCTATTATCACAATTTTGTTGAAGGTTTCTTTTCTAATTGCATCTCCCATGACCCGATTGACCCAAAAGAAAGTTAAGTTCCAGTGGTCAGATTCCTGTGAGAAGAGTTTTCAGGAGTTGAAGACTCGACTTACTTCAGCCCCTATGTTGACCTTGTCTAATGGTACAGATAGTTTTGTGGTGTATTGTGATACCTCTAGAATTAGTTTGGGTGGTATGTTAATGCAAAGAGGTAACCTCTAGACAGTTAAAGCTGCATGAGAAGAATTACCTAACCCATGATCTTGAGTTAGCTGCTGTGGTCTTTGCTTTGAAAATCTAGAGATACTATCTTTATAGTGTTCATGTTGATGTGTTTACTGATCATAAGTGCCTGCAGTATGTGTTAACTCAGAGGGAGTTGAATCTTAGGTATATGAGATGGTTAGAGTTGTTAAAAGACTATGATATGAGTGTGTTGTATCACTCGGGCAAGGCTAATATAGTGGCGGATACCCTTAGTAGATTGTCAATGGGTAATGTTGCTCATGTAGAGGAAGGTAAAAAAGAGTTAGCTCGTGATATGCATCGTATGGCGAGATTGGGTGTTAGGTTGCTTGATTCGGCTGAGGGAAGTACTTTGGTGCAAAGTAGTTCCAAATCATCGTAAGTTTTAGAAGTGAAGGAGAAACAAGATAGAGATCCTAGTTTGGTTAGACTAAAGGAGGCAGTTAAGGACCAAAAGGTAGAGGTTTTCTCCCAAGGTGGAGATGGCGTGTTGAGATTGTAGGGTAGATTGTGTGTTCCATGTGTTGATGATCTAAGGTAGCTGAAGCACATGGCGCGCAATATTCTATTCATCCCGGCACTACCAAGATATACTGTGACTTGCGAGAAATCTATTATTGGAATGGTATGAAGAACGATATAGCTGAGTTTGTAGCAAAGTGTGTGATAACGCTTAACTTACATGTCAAATTAGTGCAAGGTGGTCATCATTAATATATTTACCCAAATTTGGAGTCGGGGTCGAATCCACAGGGAACAATGTGAGTGGCGATTAAACTAATTTGAAACTAAAGCTACAAGTTAAATTCAAACAACTGACACAAAAAGACAAAATGGGGGTTTTTAATGGTTGAACAAGTGATTGTTGGTAATCAAAAGTTTATGGAATAACCAGAATTATGTTCACTAGGGTTTATGGTACATGACAGATGCTACAAATAACTCAAGGTTCTCACGGTGGTTAGGATGACAAGCTATCTTTATCGATGGTATGCTCAAATATCTCTCCACCTATTCAAGCGTCTAATTTCCTAATCCTCTCGGACTTAGGGAATCGCAACTGACTGCCTAGATTTACTTTAAGTTGGTACAATCAGCACTGTAACAAGGTTGATTAACAAGGTTGTTACTACGCTGATTATTAAAGGAAGCCTTGCTGAGTCCCTGTTGATAATTTACTTCTTACTGTTTATGATTTCTTTCTCAAGTAAACCAAAGTAGGTACACCTATTGTTTGCAACCAACAGACATAAATTATAATCTCAGAATTATCAAGAAATCCTAACACTTATTAAACCTTGATTATTTAACACCTTATCATGACTTAACCCTAGATTCCATAATCCAGGTTAAAAGAGTTTAGCTACTCATGACACATGAAACAAGCATGCAATTTGAATTCATAACTGAAAGGATTAACTTACAATGATAAATGAAATTGAAAGTGAACTTGTATTTGAATCATATAGCAAAACACTCAAATATTGTTCTTAAGATAGGGAGGAAAGACTATCATTTTTTCTCCTCAATAATAGCTCAATTATGCTCAAAACCCTAAAAGTGCTATAAATACTTAATTCTAAATAAGGAAACAAAAATTAAGGTTTAATTTTCTCTTCGGAATAGACGACGGCGATCTTGACGGTGTGTCAGACGTCTGATGGGGTGTACAAGATGTCGTCAAAGATTCCAGTGAATTTTTATGATCTACTTTAGGTTGACGGTAATTTTGACGCCTTGTCACAGATTTGACGGTGCTTCTAAAATGTCGTCATATTTTATCTCAACTCCTCAGGTTCTGTCTAAGCTTGATGGCAACTTTGACAGCCTGTCCCTTGTCTGACGATGCTTCAGAAATAGTGTCAGCTATACTTCAGCTTATTCGCACCAGATTTCAGCTGATTTATTCTTCTTTTCTTTGGTTTCCTCCCCGATCACTTGTATCTGCATTAAAACAATAAAAACAATCAAAATAAAAAAATTTGCTTAAGGCTTCACAATTATTTAGAGTTAAAAGCCTCAAATGTGTTAGCATTTTCTCACACATCAGTATGCAACATGCCAACAGGTTAAGGTAAAGCACCAAACACCTAGTGGTATGATGCAAGAGTTTGGTATACCCACTTAGAAGTGGGAGGTAGTGAATATGGACTTCGTGATCAGGTTACCTCTTTCGTGTCATTATCATGATTCTATCTGGGTTGTTGTAGACAGGCTGACTAAGTCCACGTATTTTTTGCCCATGCATACATCTTATACAGCTGAGGATTATGCTAGATTATATATTCGAGAGTTAGTCAGGCTGCATAAAGTTCCCTCGTCTATCATTCAAATAGGGGTACTCAATTTACTTCTCAGTTTTGGAGGGTGTTTCAGCAGGGTCTTGGTACCCAAGTTCTTTTGAGTTTTATTTTTCATTTGCAGATAGATGGTCAGGCTGAGAGGACCATTCAGACCCTAGAAGATATATTGAGGGCATGTACTATTGATTTCAAAGGTAGTTGGGATGACCATTTGCCATTGATAGAGTTTGCCTATAACAATAGTTACCATGCAAGCATCGAGATGGCACCATTTGAGGCCTTGTATGGTAGAAGATGTAGATCACCCATTGGTTGGTTTGAAGTGGGTGAAGCCGCCGTGATTGGGCCTGATGCAGTGTTTGAAGCTATGGATAAAGTTAAGTTGATTAAAGAAAGGTTGAAGACAACTCAGGGTCATCAAAAGTCATATGCCGATGTGAAGAGAAGAGATCTTGAGTTTGAGGTGGGTGATTTTGGGTACTTGAAGATTTCACCCATGAAAGGGGTGAAGAGGTTTGGTAAAAAGGGAAAGCTTAGTCCCCGTTATGTTAGCCCGTATAGAGTTTTGACCCGTGTTGGTAAAGTAGCCTATGAGGTTGAGTTTCCCGCAAAGTTGTCAGCCGTTCATCCTATTTTTCATGTCTCTATGCTTAAAAAACATATTGGTGATTCTGTTGTAGTAGATACCTCAGAGAGTGCTGATACTCAGAGCAGTCTTTCATTCGATGAGATTCCTGTTGAGATCCTAGATTTTTAGATGCGTAGACTGAGGAACAAAGAGGTTCCCTTAGTCAAAGTTTTGTGGTGGAACCAGTCAGTCGAGGACGCTACTTTGGAGGCAGAAGCAGACATGCGAGTCAAGTACCCGCACCTCTTTTCCATGAGTTCAGATCAATCTGAAGGTATTATTCTTCCTTAATTTAGCCTTTCTAATCTAAAGTTCAGCTATATGTATCTGTTCTTGCATGAGTTCTTGCAATTTCTAAGGCATTCGAGAGTTTAGAGAAACTTTGAGCCTGTTTTAGCAACTTGCTTCAGCTATGTGTACTCTATTTTCCTATGTTCCTAGTCTTACTAGCAACATTAGAGGATAAATGTTTCCAAGGGGGAGATATTGTAAGATCCCACAAAGTTCCCTCGTAGTCTATGCCTTAGATCGTGTCAAGTGAAGTGTAATTCTGGCCCTAAAAGATTGAGAAGTGACTTCCCAAGGATTTGGTTGTTAACCCATATATAATTTTCTTAAATCTAACTTTTTGTCATGTAGATAATTAAATTAGCTTTTCAACGATACCAATTTTGTCCAAATCTGGTTTTGGGGTGAGAAGTTATGGTCGTTTGACTGAGAGTTTTTGGAACCGCCTAGGTGCGATGAACGATCCGATGGACTGTCGAGTCTGCTATGGATGATCCAAAGGACCGTCAAGTCTGTGATGGACCATCACTCGGCCTGTCGCAACCAAGGTAGTAACTCTTTTTTTTGGCCCAAGTACGACGGCCAAAATAATGAACCATTAAGGCTGCGATGGACCGTTGTTGGGACCATCGCGCTCAGACAGTATGGACTCATCTTGGCCAATGTGCAACAGATAATCTAACAAACTATCAGGTATGCGATGGACCATCACTGATACTGTCGCATCGAGGCAGTGTGTTCATTTTCTATCCAACATGCGACAGATGATCTAACGGACCATCAAACTTGTGACAAACTATCGTTTTGACCATTACAGCCCCCGTTTAGTATATTTAACTCATTTTAACAATGGGCTTTTCAGTCTTTCCACTCTTTTATCAACCAGATATATCCCAAGTGAAGTAAATGCCTTCATTCATCATCCAAAACATAAGAGAGCTAGGGTTTCTCCCTCAAGATCAAATCTAAAACTGTTATCCAAGAACTCACCATAGATTCTATAAATTGAATTGAGACTTGAGTTCCCCAAGTTTGAGGATTGTAAGAACCCTCTCTCAAGAGTGAGACGAAGAGTTTACAGCAAGCTTGTTCATCCAATTTCATAATTTAAGGTATGTGGGGTTTTGAACAAGGGTAATCCTTTCATCCTTGTGCCCAAAGGCTTATTTAAATGTGATTTTCTACAATCTATGAGATTTTACATAAATTTGAATTAGGGTTTTTCACCCATTATTGTTAATTGCAATATTTTGATGCTTCCCATGAATTGAGAGTCTAATGGCGTGATTTTTACATATTTTCTTGAGAAATTGCAGCTGGGTCTATACACCATGACTTTAATTCTTGAGAAATTAATAGTTGAAATGTTTGAGTTATTGAAGTATATGAGTATGTTGAGATTTTGAGACAAATTGCTGAAATTTCTAAATTTCTACATGAGTTGTGAATCTATATGCTATCTATTATGCTTTTGATGATTTTTAACTTGAGATTAAATTATGGGTTATTGAGAACTACTTGAGATTTGCAATTTTATGAACTCTTGTGCTATAAGCACCCATGATTTGAGTATTCTGAGATTATTGAGAAATGTTTTGACCTAATGGTCATGGAGTTTTGAAATCCATTTCACTACATGAGATTACAGATTTGATTATTGGATTCTTGATGGACCATGAGATTATTTTAAAGTTCATTTCCATGAGATGAGCGATATAAACTAAAGGGAGTAGTATTTAGCACCGAGTTGGATAAGTTAGTACAGTTTCTTACCCCAGAACTACGTGTCACCATAGGTTTGAGATTTTGAGCCTAAGGCTGAGATATTAGGCCCGAGGCAGAGATAAGTGAGCACTGAATTAAGGTTCTACTCCCTGCAAAGAGTATGGTGCTCCTCCCCAACGTGGGGTCTCTTCTTTATGAGGACAAAACATTGGACTCCATGTAGCTCGCATGTTTTATGTCGGTTAAGAGAACCTCCCTTGATATAAGTTATTTTCCTAATAATAAAGTTGCAAATTTGCTCCCTAAGACTAAAAGTATTTTCCCTTGATATAAGTATTTTCTCTAAAGCTTTGAGATAAGTTATTTTCCTAAACTAGAGTATCTTTCCATTAATTTAGAATTTTTTCCCTAAAGCTTGAAACGAGATAATTTCCTAAAGTGAATGAAATTTCTTCAGGTATGTTTCAAAGTTATGTGATTCCAAATTCCAAGTACTTGAGTTCAAAAGAGTTATGAGTTCTTAATCATTAAAGAAGTTTTACTCTCCATGAGATATATGAATGAGTTGAAAGTAATGTTTAAGTTTCCTTTAGCCTATGGGTAATAAGAATAAGAGAAGATTACCGATATCAAAGTTAAACTATAATGACTCATGAGATTTGTGTTACATGCTCCATTCTACATGATTCATAAGCTTTACATTTTATACTTATTCAAGCCATGTGAGTCATTACTTATTGCATGCATGTTTGATTAAAGAGTATTGATGTTGTTTTATATAAATGGATACACCCCCACATACTCAGTATATTCTCCAGTGCTGATCCACATATACGTCTATGTGCTACATTGCCTTATAATGTAGGTTCAGGTTCTCAGTCCTAGCCTCGTCAATGACTTTTGAGTACCTCCATCTACATTTCTATAGTAGTGAGTCTCATGGTTCAGGGACCTATCTTCAGACATTTCAGCATTTGAGAGACTATGTTACTATTTTTAGTTTATTTTGAGTCAGTTGGGGACCTATCCCAATGGCTCTCTAGTTCATGGATTAGTAGAGGCTTTGTCAGACTAGTTATCAGATTATGATTGTGTTGAAAATTCCAGTATTGTGGTTGTTTGGACTGAGTATTTTCTTTGTATCTCCCTTCATATGATATAACTATGCTATTGTTTGAATTATTTCATCTTGAAATGTGTATTATTAGTAGAAATAGGCTCAAAGGGTTAGCTTGGGGCTACTTGTAACCTTAAGCACCGTGTGATGTCTCAAGAGGTGACTTCAGGTCGTTACATAATCAATCCTTGCTTGATAGAGGACTATGCTGGCATTACCTAGTTAGAATTTCTTTTCTCATGGTTCTTGTTCGTCGACTTCAGCCACGTAGTTAGATGATTCTTTCTTATGGTAAGGTGAGGTTGATTGTTTTTCTCTTTTGTTGATGAAGTTAGGTCGGGTATTGAGTGGGCTATGAGAGTGAAGGTAGGTTGGCCTTTCAGGGTTCTATCATGATTCTAGAGTTAGAAATTTAGCTATATTAGATGTTTCTGATTTTGACATTCTTAGACTTACCTTTTGGGTTGCTGAGTTTTTTGCATTGGTTATCCATCTCCTTATAGATAGGGTTGTCCAGTTTGGGATCCATTCTCTCCATTTGGCTAGTATATCTCATGATAGTGGTATCGATGTTGATGTTGAAATATCTTCGACTTGCCATTTAGTTTTATTGGATTTTTCTCTTAGTGATAGTTTTATTTTAGTATTGGCATGGATTTTCATACTTTGTTCTTGTCATGATGTGGTTCTTGTTCCAGTAGAGTTAAGGGAGGTAAGCTAGGTAATCTTTTCTATGACCATTTCTTTAGTTGGTATGTTGGGAATTCATCATATTGATTTGCCTGATTCATTTTCCTTTAGTAGCATTGACCTTGGCATTCATGTTGAGATTGGTACTCTATTTTGCTATGATATGATTCTTGGAATAAAATGGTGAAAATCCTCATTTCAACATTTGTTCAGCCTAATAAGACTTTGAGGAGTGATTTCCTTGGTGATATATGCATATGGATATTTATTTCTTTAGATGGCGCATTGGATTGACCAATTTTCATCTAACAATGCATTTTCCTAAGTTGCTAGAGTTTTGGTAATCACTAGTACTGTTTGTACCCTTGGCGAGTTCCTTAGTATGATTTGATGATTCATGCCCTCCAGTGGATATAGAGTTCATTGGTGTGATTTAAGTTTGTGGTTTACCCCCATTGCAATTTTGGTCCTTAACTACTCTTGACTTTGACTCTAGTAGGATCTAGTAGGGATATGTTTGATTTTAATATTTGGTTTATTTGGGTGTTTGGCCTTAGTTTAGACTTGTTGGCTTCAGTTTTAGATTTGATGCCTTGGAAGAGCGACTTGGAGGTTATGATAGATTTGAAGTGTGGATTCTTACCCATCTGCAGGATCGGCTGGGATGGTTGGAGCGATTGTGGTTGATAGATGTTCAGATCATAGTCCGTTGGCATGATGTTAGTTTCCTATACTTTTGACTTTGATTCTCAGTCTCCATTGGAATTTTGGATTATCTACACATTGAAAGTAAAGTATTCAGGTTAGGCTTAATATGGTTTCATCCTTGATTGGTAAGAAATTTTGGAGCTGGTCTTTTAGTTCTGAATGTTCGTACTTTAGACTCCTTGCTATTAGTTTTGGGAGTCATCTGAATCATTTATGAACTTTGGCATCAATAGTAGATATTGATCATCTTTATTCGTGTGACTAAGTAGAACCTACGGTCTTATCATATGTTTGCCATGATGGACTTTGTGGATCAGTTTTAGTTCAATAAGTTCAATGTGATAAGGTTGTATGGACAAGACTCAGGCAATTTTTTTCTTTGTTTAAAGAGGATAGAAGGCTTAGAAAGGCATTGAGAAAATTATATTTAGATGTTGGAGTTAGTCACATGACATGCCTCAAATTACCTTTGGCTTGGTTTAGTTTCTCCCTGGTTGTACTTGCATCAGTGTGGTATTAGTGTGTTGTGATTTGGTTATGCATGCGTCAGCCTTTTTGGTTTAGTTGGAGGCTAATTGGTGAGTTTTGGTTGTGAGAATGAAGAAAGGAAGTTGGTTGAAACAGGTATACCTATAGCAAAATCCTTAGAAGTGTTGTTTCTTCTTAAAGATTATCGAGGGAGTCTTGATCGAAGCATGCAGGCCTAGTACCTCATCCCGTTCTCTTTCTATCCATTGACTTTTGAAAATTAAAGTCCTTTTAGTAGTGGATATTATAATGACCCTCTACGTGATTCTTGATTTACATACATTTTCAGCATTTTGAACTTTTTCACAATGGCTACATGCCATTTATAATTTATCAAAACTATCGGTTCTGTTATCAGACAGTTAGTTTGGGTTTTAGGCTTATTTTCTTAGTTTGGAGCTTTTGTTGTTAAGGAATTAGCCTTAGACAAAAACTCCTAGTAAACGACCTCAGATGGGAATCCTGACAGCGTCATCAGCTCCAAACATTGATTTTAGGCAAGAGGGACCCTTGGTTAAGGTCCCAAGGTTTTCGAACTCATTTTGGGCTATTGGATGGATTATATGGGTGTGTACCCCACATTTAATTAAAACAATCTGGGATAAAAGTTTTGATGATTCTATTGAGTTCAAAATATTGAACTTGGTATGGTAACATAGTTTGTTTCTACAATGTGGTTCCAAACAAATCTCGAACACCCGATTGAAGTCCAGTTTGGACTTAGAAAATTTGATGCCTCAAGTTGCTGGTACAACCGCTTAAGAGGTCATCGCTTTAGCGACATTAGGTCAATTTAGCAACATCATCCATTTGGCCATGGGACGCTTAAGAGATCAACGTCTACTTTAGCAGTTTTTGTGCCCCCATGCTAGACCGCTTTAGTGGTCGAGGAGCTTCTTTAGTGGTAGTCGCTTAAGCGACTGGGTGATCTCTTAAGCGGAACCTGGGTATTGTTAACTCTCCTTTTTCACCTAAATATTTCATTCATTTTCTTAGTATTTTTCCACTATTTTGAGAGCCTGAAGAGAGGAAAGAGTAGGAAGTCATCCATTGAATCTAAGGTAAGCTAGCCTAACACTTCTTCATCATTTTCCAAGAGTTTTTCCATCAATTTTCATCCCAATTCCTTGTAAATTCTTAAAACATAGTTCTTTAAATACCAATACTTTAAGGGCTAATTTGGGCCCCGATTTGTGCACCACTTGTTCTCAACTTTTGAGGACACAGTCCTTGTCCTTCGAAGGACCTCGTGATGGATTCAATTATGAATTTCATTTGCAGGCTCCGCATGTCTATTCTTTATCCAAATTTTGAACTGACCCTTTTTATAGTAATATGGGTCTTATTTTACTCTTAATAACGTGAAGATGACTATTATGATAACATGGTGGCATTTTAGAATCGTGGAGCGAAGGTGGATGAATTATGGATGATTCAAGGACTTGTGATTCGTCATCGAGGTAGGCTTCAGTCAAATTTTCTTCATAAGATAGTGTATGGTATATATTATATATTAGGTAAGGATTTTAGGATATGGCTATGGGTAGGATACCATGATTTAGACTAATTTATGGGTTTGGGGGTTGAAAGGTGAATAGACCGTTAAGATGAGATACTTGTTATGCCTATAAATCCTATTACCCTAGGTTACTAGCATGTTAAACATAATTGAGGCTAAGGGCCCTTTAGTATGGGGTTTACTACTTGAATTGGTGGATTATCATAGGTTCCCAAATTAAAGTATTGATGTTAATCAAGTTATACTTTATTGGTCCCGAGGTTATGGTTACGATACCAGTTGGACTCCAAGTGAGTATTCTATCTTTATAAATAATGTGGTTTTAGTCTGTAGACGGTTAGATGCTTATCATTACATTGTTTGGATTGATAATGGCATGCATAGATTATGGTATGTTCATGCTTCCTTAGTGGTAGGATTCCAACTAAAATCTTAGTTTTACTACTGCTTTCCTAAAAAGAGATTTATTTCCACTTTTTACTTTTAAGATGAATGTTATCATAACGGGAATTGTACCACCTTAATGGATGATTTATGATCTTTTGAAACTAAAATTGATGTCTTTGAAATTTGATCGAGATAGATTCTAGACTATGATTTTACCACTATATTTTACTTTGACCGTGAGAGATTCTGACTCTTTCTAATATACTATGATGATATAGCCCCGAGTTGAGCCCTGGATAATGGATTCATAGACTTACACTCTTTTAGGTATGATTCAAGTGTGCACATTTATTACATATACATCTCTTCGATATTGAATGGAGTAGATGATGATATGATTGGAAGTCCTGGATCAGGACCAGGTCAGTGTATACGGATACTTCCAAGCCCTCTAGGGGATCCTTCATCTTTGAGCCATCTTTTTAGAGATGAGAGGTCGTCGTAGGTCCTACCTTAGTGAGTCATCAAGCTGAAGAAGGTAAATACACTGGGTACTTTATCGATACTTAAATCGGTTATGGTATTATTGAATTCATTTTTGCATACGCATTGCCAATCACCAGTATATTATTTGGTTTTTATGTCTATCAGCCTTATGGGAGGTTGCATAGGTATAGGTTACGATGTTTGTTGAGTGTTGATTTAACCTTTCAATTTATGGAGCCTGATTAGGTATTATTTGTCTAGACTAGCCGGTTACTGTATTGTTGTTATTATGATTAGTTCGTGGCAGGCTGATCATGGACTAATATTGAGAATTGAGGTATGATTTTGATCCTTTTTTATTTTATGGTAATTTAAATTATGGATAGCATATTCGTGGTTAGACACTAGATTATAGGCCCTGACCATTCTAGTATTAGTCTTCCTACTTAGTTAGGATTTCCTGAAGAGGCTAGATTGACTACCTTAGGTTGTACCTTTGAGTTAGTCTTGAATATGTGTATGCATATATATATATATATATATATATATATATATATATATATATATATATATATATATATGTATAGCTATGGGATTATTATATAGCCCTCTCTTCCTTTATTTATTCATATTGTATATACATTATTTGACCTTGTATACTACTATATATCCTTCTCCTAGTTTTTATTTGTATAATGGCCAGTGATATACGGTATAGTCCTCTAGTTCCTGATTATGGTTAGAATAGGATAGTTTATCCTTATTGCCTCTTTAGCCTTATTGTGTTAGCTTTCTATATAGTTGCTTGTATTTTATATTTCTATAATTTATATTTGCATTATCTTTAAAGCTCAATCGGTAATTGTCTACTGAGTACCACATGTTGGTCCTCATACTACACTTTTGCATCTTCCAAATCATAGTACGAGTTCTCTCCATTAGTGTGTGCATCATGCGAAGAAGCTATGGATAGGAGATTTGGAGTGAGCTCCTGACGTTTGGAGTACTACTATTTTTCCTCTGGTGGTTTAGACTAATCTCTATATTGTATTTAAAGAGGGGTTGTATTTGTATATTTATTCAGTATTGAACATTGTACTGTTATTGTATTAGAAGCTCTTGTACTCGATTCGCCTGGTTTTGGGACTATTACACATATGTTAGCCCACGTATCATATTTATTCCACAAATTTCCTTTCATTTCTTTGGATAGTTTGTTACTATCCATTTCGGACAATGGACCAACTTACCTACTGGCAGATTATAGTAGGTGTCATCATGACCTGAGAAATTAGATCATGACAAATTCTTAACCAAAAGCCTTACAAGTAGCTGGGTGTCGATCGATATCCCCTTATCTAAAATTATTCTATGTAGATAGGTAAAAATAGTTTTTATTGTGTATGTATATATGTATATATATATATATATATATATATATATACTCTTTGACTTCTTCGTGAATTTGATTCTTTATATTTTGATACCTCTTAATAAAAATTTTGGTTCTGTCACTACAAGCAGCAGCCATTGCTTGATTAATAGTTTCGCATCACTTTCAACTATATGAGCAATTAACTTTTCTGTCCCGAGGTCGCGAGTCAGAAAATTTTATTCTAGAGGTCAAGGAATTATTTTCATCTTATAATCAAGGGTCAAATATAGATTGGAAAAGATAACTAAATTCCATTAAGGTGATTGACATGGATTAACAAATTTACCTGATGCAACATCAAAAAATTGCATGTTGATGAAATCTTAGTATGTTCCAAGCTGACAGTTAGCTTGATGGGTTCCTCAACAACAGACGTTGTGTTGTAGTTATAGACAGATATTTTGCCCAAGTGAAAAATTTTTCCTACACAAAAAAAAACTCTCAAAATATTTCTCTAAAATGTTAGAATTTCCAACTCTGATTAAATAGTGAAGAGATGTAACATCTCAAATGGATTCTAGTTTATAGCTTAGATCTTGATTAAGATAGATAAAACATATATGCAAGGGGGATATTACAAAACTGAGCTAATTTATATCAAATGCAATTTGTATATAAAAATTAAACTTGAAAGAAAACCAACATTATTGTCATCAACATCACAAAATAAAGCAACTTGATATCATGATGGTATTGAGTGTGTGGGATTTCCACAGAGAGAGCAGAAGTGATACAAGCACGAGGAGCACAAGGATTTCAAGGTCTTGTAGAAGGTTCAAGTTCGGATTTGGCAAGTGCTTGAAGACCCTTTTGGAGCCTTTTCAAAGCCTTGATCAAATTGAAGAGAAGGAGGGATCACTACATCACATAGGCGCCTATTCATTAAGGGCATAGTGGTCTTTACGCTTCAAAAGACCACACTCCAAGGGCAACTCTCCCTAAGCGTCATTAAGGGTAATTTAGTTGTTATGTAATAGTATAAATAGAAACTTTAGATACTATTTTCATTAGACTTTTGATGATATTGAACGTTACTCTTAATTTGTAGCTTTAGTCTTCTAGTGTAGCCTTAGAATCCGAAATTAGGTCCCTTGAACATTGAAAT